>NC_068988.1:86253893-86263154 GCF_001194135.2 Octopus bimaculoides
CAGTGCGTAACTGGCACTTAATTTATCGACCCCGAAACGATGAAAGGCAAAGTCGACCTCGGCGGAATTTGAACTCAGAACGTAGCGGCAGACGAAATACCGCTGAGCACTTCGCCAGGCGTGCTAACGATTCTGCCATCTCGCCGCCCTATCTTGTTCTGTTGCTGGTCTTTCAGAGTCTTCTCTTGTTTTTGCCTTTTTCCTCCTTTTGGGGCTGACAAACCCTTCACTCCCCTCACTTGCCGCTTTTGTTCTGTCTTTCTTCGACTCTGCTTATTCCGTATCCCTGGCACACTCCATATCACTTTTGCTGTCTCCATCTGTTATCGCTTCAATTAGTACTCCGGTCTCCACTCCTTCTTGGTCCCTCTCCACAGCCTTTTCACTCTGAGGAGGCATGTGCTTGGGACGCTGCATCTTCATGTGGCCTCTTATTTCACAATCTTAATTTGGTTGGCATCCCTCAACAATCAGTTTGAGGGAACTCTCTCCTGGAATCTCTATCTGGTAGGGGATCCTTTGAATGTCTTCGAAAGTGGCAAAGAGTCACATCTCGACACTGTACCCCCATCAGTTTAACTTGCTCGTTTTTCCAATTGTTCCTAATTCAGGATTCTCCTTGGTGGTAGCCATAACAGCTGCTACCAACCACTCTGGCTTTATTTCTGGTGGCACCCTTCCAATACGAATGCATACACTTTGCCCACCCCTATATGTGGGCAACAGCGTCACCTTTTTTCAGTGCGTAAAATAGTGGTGGAATGTGAGGCTCTTCTTTGGTGGCAAATCTCACCTCCACTGTACCATATTTCTTTCCTCAGCTAACGAAAGTTGCAGTTTTTATAAGGGGTCCCAAATATTCCTCCACGTCATCTTCCAATAGGATTTCAATTTCATTGGTGGTGACCACTTTGCGTGCAGTACAACACCATCCTATTACTCTTATCCTTGACCATTTCTTCTGGAGGGACTAGGTTTATTGTGTCACCCCCCTTTTGTATAAACTGTTCACTTCTTCGTATCTCTTCCATATTCACTTTTATCTGTTTCAGGTCCAACAGTGGAGCTGCTCCTACTGGAGTGGCTTTTGCATAGCCCTCCTTATTGAGAAATGGATTTTTCAGCCCCGCAATGGGGAGAAAATAGCAAAAAAGACACTCACGTGTGAGTCACTCAACAGTAATCCTTATTAGCAGTGATATGCCACAATTTCAACAATGGACTGTCTCGAAGAGAAAGCCTTCAACATGTAGCAATAATCCAAAGCCGTGGTAAAAAATGACGAAACTCAGAACTCAAACAAACAAGTCATTAGTCTGCAACACTAATGTCCTCTCAACGATTAGCCAGAGATGATTTTTAAAATGAGAATATCTGAAATGAACTCGACTGCTCTCACAAACGAGAATACTAAAAATGAACCCGGCAGCTCTCAAAAATTAAGTAAGAAAAAAACAGGAAAAATAATCCAGAATACTTGTCCAGTACCAGATCAATCCCAAAATCTAATCAGTTCATGCCAGTCATGAGGTCAAACATCCTTGAAAGTTTCATCCGAATCCATCCAGTGGTTCTAGAGATACCTTGTCCATGGACAAACAAACAAACATGACAGAAAACAATACCACTGCCTTAGCTAAGGCGGAGGTAATAACTGCAAAATCGAAGACCTTAATGTTCTAATCATTCTTTGTCTTTATTTAACTTGGTCTTCTATCATAATTCCATTCACATCTATGATGGTTTATAGCAGGGGTTCTCAACTATTATTTATCTATGGACCCCTTCAGTTATTATTTTATTCTGGTGGACCCCCAAACTCATGTGATATTAAAAAAACTAGTTTTATAGAAACCTCTTTTCAGAATTCCTATTTTGTTTTCCACATGTTAACTTGTGTAGATTGTACTATGTAAAATGTTAAAGAAAGAAACCTAGCTGTTTCTTGCAATACATACCAATATGTACACCTAAAGTGAAATTTTTTCAAGTGCCCTTAAAATACTATTTGTTTTGTGGACCCTGATTGAGAACCACTGGTTTATAGCAATATGAAATCATACACAGTATTTAAGTTGCTGTATTTTACAGTGTTGGGAAGGAGGGAAAACCAAGTTAGCCTTGCTAGGATTTGAAATTAGAGATGAAACTTAGTGATTTGTGGGCTTTGACACAAAGCTACAACAGGAAGGGAGGGTATTGATTCTACCTGGGATTCTAAACCATTTTTTATCTATGGACCCCTTTGATTACTATTTTATTCTGGTGGACACCTCTAACCATTCAATGTTTCAAAACTAGTTTTATAGCAACTTATTTCAAAATTCCTATTTTGTTGTTTTACATAATTTGTGTAGATTGGACTATGTAAAATGTTAGAGAAAGAAACTTAGCTGTTTCTGGCAATACATACATTTAAAGCAACATTTTTCAGGGGCCCTTAAAATACTGTTTTGGATCCCCAGATTACTCTTTTGTTATGCAGATCCCCAAAAATCTTATATGGACCCCAGTTGAGAACAACTGGACTAGATGGTCATGACTGGAATCTGCTTGATCTGAACTAATATAAACAACATCTGGTACTTACTTATATCAGTATGTGGTTGCTCAACCAGCTAGAAATAGTAGCCAAATTTTCTGTCATATCAAAAGCTGCCAGTTTACCAAATGAAAATTATTGGAAAAACAAATAAAGATAGCTACTTAGATTATTTTAAAAGATGGATAGAAATTAAATCTTTATTTATATATCTAAAGCGGCATCTAACAAATCAGCTAAATTGTTGAATCCTTCAGTATTTTCAGCACTGCTCTACTTTGTTTCTTTGTTAAATATGTATCCATTATGTTAATTTTATATGGTGTTTCTTGAAGTAAACAATAATCTTCATTGCATTTCTCATTGTTTTAAGCCATATTTTACTGAGAGAACAGCTTCAAGCAAATTTTTTTCAACTTTGCTTTGATGATATTCATGTTACTGAATAACCGTTCTATTCCAGCATTTAAATTAACCCTTTAGCATTTTAATTACACTGCCAAATGTTATTGTTTTGAATTGATCATGTATTGTCTCATAGCTTTGAGATGTTGATGATGTTATTGTCTATTTTTAGAATGACATTGTAGGATAGGTGTTAGAGGTCGGATCTGGCCACTTTGAACATAAAACAGGAGGCCTATTTTGGCTGGATATTGCTGGTTTAAATGCTAAAGGGTTAAATATTATTAAATGATTAAGAAAAAAGTTTGGAATATTTCTGAAAGGGTTTTACGCCAGTAACATCTTTAATTTTTAAAAATTTGACCAAAATGTTTCAGTATTATTAATGTTGGTCCACTTAACCAAATGAATAATATAATTCAGTACTTGCTAGATATTTATTTAAATTCAACTGATTTCAAAAGTGGAATAATTAGCCCTTGGTCTTTGCTTGACCTAGGACTACAGTTCTGTCAGTGAGATATTCTGTGGAAAAATGTACCTAATAAAGGGTGACCACATTGCTTATCATCTTGGAATCAATGTGGATGCCACAGCCTATGTGCATTTACAACATGTTGAGCCTTCTGTCCAGAGGATGTTGAAAGCAGAGATGGAGCACTTAACCAGTGGAACATCTCCATTCTGCGAGAAGTGAAATAGCATCCGTTCCAACTTGTCAGATGAGAAACATAGCCAAACACAGCAATGATGGAAGTGATATATGGGTTCACTGCCTCTGATCTTTCAAGGATATCTTCCTCTCTGGTGAAAAATATCTTTCTTTCAACTGAACACCTTGTTTGTAACCTAGTCTCAGTTTCTATTCACCTGGAGGACTGGATTGAACCAGCTCCAAGCAACTTAGCAGGATTCTCTGTGCAACATCCTGTGATGCTGATTGACTGCGTGAACTTGCCTATCCAGGTACCTAGTTGTAAGCTCATCAACTTATCCTGGTTAATTTCTATTCCTGTCAAAGTTCCTTATTCCTTTACAACATTGCTAATTGCCTTGATTTCCATGATATCAGATACCATTATGTTAACATTGTCCCTATATATCTACATGGCTCTGCTACATGTGAGTTTGAACAAGTTGTTCCTCAACATCTTCAATCCCTGCAGTAGTGTTTCATGAGTCAGTACATTCAGAAAAGATGGGAGAAACAGTCATGAGGAACTGAGTACCTGATCTGGAACAGTTCCGATACATGGCCATTTACTTTGTCCGCCAAGATGTTGCTATACCGTCCCTGAAGACAAAATGCCATCCCTGAAGACAAGATTGAAACCAACTTCCTTGAGAACAGCAAAAATATAGCAATAATCAACCATATTGATAGCTTTTGATCGATCCAAGTTGATCAGATCTCCATCAATGCCAGATTTTCTATCTGCCCTCTCTGAATGGTAAGTTTTAGGAGAGAAATAATGTGTCTCAGAGCATGAACCTTAGATGTATCAATGCATCCTTCATGTTTTCCTTTGAAGAAAAGATCAAGAGCCATCCTCACCACAAGCATGTGGATTGTGATACTTTTCCCAATCACCACTTTTGATTTACCTCTAATCTATTTTCTCTATCATCAAAGACCAAATTGCGGATTTGTTAGTTCATTGCACTTCAGCCACTCATGACTATCTTCATGCATAGACTGGATTGTGAAAGTGCAGACATACACCTAGCAGAGCTATGGGTTGGGAGTTAATGATTATGCACCCCTTGTTCCTATCTTTCTTTATATCCTCAGTTTACAAAATGAGAGATAGCTTGCTCTGTTACCAGTTGCAGTAGAAGACTGCCAACATGCCAGCTTTCAAAATTGGCATTCATGTATTAAACTCGCTGAGCAAACCATCCAGATCAAGCAATCTGTGGCTTATACAATGACTTGTATCTTAGTTACAGTTTTTGACTTTCTGCAACATTTCCTGTCTCTGCTGGAATTCACAGCAAGATCTTGAGGTATGTGTTTAAATCCTCTACACTGTGTCACGCTGAATATCCCTGAGAACTACGTTAAGGGTACATGTGTCTGTGGAATGCTCAGCCACTTGCACGTTAATTTCACGAGCAGGCTGTTCCGTTGATCGGATCAACTGGAACCCTCGACGTCGTAAGCGACGGAGTGCCAACAACACTTCAGCCACTCATGATTATTAAATGGCTTTCATTTCTTTGTGACTTAGAACACGAACCTCAGCTGTGTCAATGCACCCTGAAGAACTGATGAAGAGCCATTTTCAGCATTAGCATGTGGGTCATGATACTTTTCTTAATCACCACTTCTAATTTACTCACTAATCCCCCTCTAATTTATTTTCTCTACCATTATCTCTCTACTAAAGCTAACCAATACTATATTAAATGCCTTCTTTAGTGCACCTCTTCATCAGTTATTAATTGTTCTTGTCAACTGGTACTCAACTCTAATTCTACTATAATCTCTGTCAGATTTATGCATCAGAAATAATATGTTCAGCTTTCAGTTGGGTCCAGGTCTATGAGTTCTATCTAAGTTGATCATGCTGATCACAAAATAATGGTCTGTGTAGGCAACCAGTTGAAATTGTGGATATTTTACTCTTTTCTTGTTTACTGATCTAACAAATACCCTATCTAGATATGATCTAGATGGCTCAATGAGACAACTCCATGACCACACTGGTACATTCAGGAAATCTAGTCAGCACTTGTCTGACAATTGGAAATGTTTAAGCAGGTTTGCAAGGTTTTTCCACCCTTCTATCAGCTAGCCTGACACAATCCCGTTCTCCATCTAAGATGCTGTTCCAGTTGCCTACGAGTACAAAAGAGTGAGGCATTCCAAAGGCCACTTCCAGATGCTTTTAGAAATCTAGACTCCTCTCAAAGTATGGACAGCCACTGATCTGAAAGTACCATCTTGGCTATTGCACACATCCAGGACTTACCATCTGGGTTGAAGAAGATTGTCCCTGACTCAAGATTGAAACCTTTCCAGAACAACACTTCCACTCCTCCTGATCCAGGCCAGTAAGGAGATATATAGATCTTGTAACCAGGTGTATATGTGTGTGTGTGTGTGTGTAAAATCTTTGCTTTCCGGATTGCTTCCACATATATTTTTATTGACCTGAGGTCATTTAGTAGGTAACTTTGTTTCTAAGGTAACCCCAGGCTGCATATGTTCATACTCCCTATTCTGTGTACTCTGAGTAAAGAGAGTTAGAGCGGTTACTCATATTGGTTTTGGAGAAAACCAGTTTTTCTCACTCTCCTCAAGAGCAGAGTGAGTTTCTAAACAAGCCTGTCTAAGGTTTCTCATTCACTTTTTTATAGAAACTCCCAAATTAGCTGGGAAATGAATCTTCAAGCTTTTGTAAAATTTCTTTGTTAATATGAGGTGTGTTTTATTTTTGTGTGTGTTATTTGTGGTTGTTGAACTCATCCTCTTCTGTTTGTATTTTAGTTTTAAACAATTTCACATATTCCATAAATACACTGTTGTTTTTGCCAACAAGTGGTAACAGCTGGGGCTTTATTTGTGTTCTGTTGTTGTGTTTAGGTATGTTCCTGTTGTTGTTGGTGGTGTGGTTGTTGTTGACATGGTGGTAATGATAATGGTGATGATAGTAGTGGTTGTAATGGGTGTGATGATGGTGGTAGTGGTAGGAGTGTTTGTGTTGTTGTTGGTGTGGTAGTGGTAATGTTAGTAGAGTTGATTGTGGTTGTGGTGGCTATGTTATTGTAGGAGTGGTGGTGGTGGTGTTTGTGTTGCTGTTGGTGGTATGGGTGTGTGAGTGTTTGTTGGGTTCTGTCTCTCCTCTTCCAATCTGTTGGCCCTTTTGCTGAAGCAACGTTGTTTATTCTTATATTTCTTTCACTTTGTCCCCAATGAAGATCCATTCTTATTTCTTTATTGCCCACAAGGGGCTAAACATAGAGGGGACAAACAAGGACAGACAAAGGAAATCTTTGAATCTTCCAATTTGACTTTGTTGTACAGCAAGTTTTCAAAGCCAAAGCCTGTGGTAGAGGGAGAAAGGTATACCTGAGTGTGTCTGTGTGTGTGCTTGTGCTCTAGTGGACTGCTGTGGAGAGGATTTCTTTAGGTTGTGTCGGCAAACACTGGTGTTGTTTTCCTAGGCTGTGGTGTTAGTGTCAGCTGCTGTTGATGTGGAATTTCCATTGTTTTTCTTTTTAGATGACATTTCTGCTATTGCTGCTACTATTATTGGTGTTGTTGCTGATAAGGCAGTGGTGTCAGCAGTGGCGGTAATAATAATAATAATAATAATAATAATAAAGTGCAGGTAATAATAATAATAATAATAATAATAATAATAATAATAATAATAATAACCAGGACTTACAAATATATATAACATACAGAAAATTGCACTGGGTACTGCACACATTCTACGCAAAACACTTTCAATACAGTAACCATAAGAGCATCACAGCAAACCACAGCACATACCCAAGGCACACAGAGCTGCGCTCAGTAGTGAAGTGAAAGCACGTTATAAAAATAAAACTACTGAACAATAATAATAATAACAACAACAACAACAACAACAACAATAATAATAATTTATTGAAAAATATTAGAAGTAACAAAAATTTTGCTTCAAGAAATAAAGAAATAAGAAAGGAACAGATGATAAAAAGTTCCAGCAAATCAGAGTTTTATAAGATATTTTATATAGATAACAGAAATATTGAAATATGAATTAAAATGGTACTTTTAAGACCCTTTTGTAAAATAAAAGTATATAATGTTATATAATATATATGTAATAATATATTGGTTTCAAATTTTGGCACAAGGCCAGCAATGCTAGTCAATTACATCAACCCCAGTACTCAAACAGTACTTATTTTATTGACCCCAATAGGATGAAAGGCAAAAATCGACCTCAGCAGAATTTGAACTCAGAACTAAATACTACTAAGCATTTTGCCCAGAATTCCAACTCACTGCTTTAGAATATAACAGAAATATTGAAAAATTGATTTAGATGGTACTTATAAGAAACTTTTGTAAAATAAAGGTATTTTAATGCAGTATTAAAGTGATAATGAATTAAAAGAATGGTTCCTAAAGTGGCCATTACTGCCCCACTTGGGGTGGGGGAAAGATCCATGGGAACAATTGAAGAAAAGTGGGGGTGATAATGGGGTGGCCATAAAGGGGATGATGGCTGTAAAAACAACAAAATAATGGGTTAATTAGGTTAAGTTTTTATTTGTGAAATGCAGTTGCTTTGAATTTGCTGCAGAAAGTGGTCTATGTTTGTGGTGGTGAGTGGGAGCAAGGTTGCTAGGAATGTGACCCGATTGCAAAGGGGGCAGCAGCTCGAAAATACTTGGAAACCAACTGTATTACAGTGATATGCATTGAATTAATATTGTGCTATTAAAAGTGGTAATGTTGCATAAAAGGGATAATATATTAAAATGATAAAGTATAAAAATGGTGACCCTTTTTTTAAAAGAAATATTGAAAAATTAGTCAAAATGCATATATGTGTATATATGCAATTGTATCATCATCATATTCATGTAATGTTAATTTTCCATGCTGGCATGGGTTGGATGGTTTGACAGGATCCAGCAAGCTGCAGGGCCGTGCCAAGTTACAGTGTTTGCTCTGGTATGGTTTCTATAGCTGGATGCCCTTTCTGGTGCCTTTCTGATACGGTATGTACTGTGTGATTTACTTCATACCACTAGCACTTGTGAGGTTGCCAAAGTAACTTGCAAGGCAGATAAAGAACAGGGAAAAAGGGAAGAAAAACAAGGAAAAATGTGTGTGTGTGTGTGATTATTCTGACACTGCATACTAATTGTAAACTAGTGTCACCATCATATAAGCAGTGACTCTCATCTCAAATCCTCTGGGAAAATTTCTTCAGCCATGGAGAAACACAACCTGGGTTGGAAACGGGTGCAGGTTGGTGACAGAAGCACCCAGCTATTAAAAAGATTTGCCTCAATGAATTCCACCAACACAAATTAGCATGGAAAAAGTGGACAATAAAACAGTGAAGATGATGATGATAATAATTATATATATATGTACAGATATAATATAATATATGATAAAATATAATATGATATGATATAATACACACACACACATGCATATGTATATATACAGGGTGTCCACAAGGTCTGGGTACATGGAGTAAATAAAATCATAACATAAACAATTAAATATAAGAAATAATAATTTCTTAAAGTATGTGTTAATCCCTATGTACCCAGACTTTGTGGACACCCTGTAC
>NC_068988.1:86263681-86264987 GCF_001194135.2 Octopus bimaculoides
GTCTTCGCAAGCCGAGTTTCGTGTCCAATGAAGGAGACGACATTGGCATGGGTGCCAGTCGTCGAATTTAGTTCGATTTCGATTTGTGCATGTGTATGTGTATGTGCTTGTGCCTCACCGAAAGAGAGAGAGGGATATATATATATATATATATATATATACACATACATATATATGTATGTATACACATATATGTGTGTGTGTATTATATCATATCATATATTATATTATATATGTACATATATATATATATATATATATATATATATATATATATATATATAATCATTATCATCATCATCATCTTCACTGTTTTATTGTCCACTTTTACCATGCTAATTTCTGCCGGTGGAATTCATTGAGGTAGATCTTTTTTGTAGCTGGGTGCTTCTCTTGTCACCATCCTGCACCCGTTTCCAAGCCAGGTTGTGTTTCTCCACAGCTGAAGAAATTTTCTTAGAGGATTTGAGATGAGAGTCACTGCTTATATGATGGTGACACTCATTTACAACTATCATGCATTGTCAGAATAATATATATGTAGAGAATCTTGCATGCATGAAGTGGATTCGATCCACTATAACCAAATTTAAATTAACATTGCAACAGAACTTTTCCCATGTTGGAACAATAGTTTTTCTCTGACAGCAATTTAATATTTTCCAGATGCCTTTAGCTAGGCTGAAATAATGTCTTCACCACTTGACCCTTTCTAACCTCTTCTACTCCACTAAAAGCTAGAATAGAGATAACAAGACCACCAACTAAATCTATTGTTCTCAATATGTCTATCCTTCTAGATAGTTATAAAAACAAGAAACCCCAAGCAAAAACCAAGTAGTCACTTGGCGACAGCAGTGCGAGGCAGCTCGTGACAACTCAATTAGTTTGGGAATGGACTGCTATAATCGTGACTACAACGAATGCAGCTACTAAGAAAATAGTCAACGAGAGAACCGAAGTTTACTGTCAGCAACTGTGAGGCAACGTTCCACACCCTACAAACTCATACTAGCTCTAATTCTATTCTCTTACACCAATATCTCTCTCTGTGGATTACTGCTAAACAATGAAGAGGACACAAACACGAGCTTTACTTCGCATGTTTATGGATCTATTATAACTTGCCTGTCGTGGTAAAGTATTGTAACGTAACGGTAAATAAATATTTTCTTAAACTTTATGCATTGTTCATCTTTCCCATCCTACAACATGCTGCAATTATAACGACAAATCTTACCTGTTACAATTGGTAACTACACAAAATTAATATCGTTACATATATATATATATATATATATATATA
>NC_068988.1:86267974-86272069 GCF_001194135.2 Octopus bimaculoides
ATATATATATATATAAATATCTCGTGGGTAAAGTACAAATCTGAAAAAGAAATACACTCTAAGTTATAGAGTAGTATAGGGCTGGTTTATGTGATTACTCTAGGTTTCACATCCATAAAGCATTTAGCTTTACGACGTATCATCAGATCCCAAAACCTGTTGGCTTAAAGCCACTCTACCGAGTGGCATTTTTAGAATGTGGAGGGGGAATATACCTTGCTACTCAATGTCAGCAACAGGGATTAACTCCCTTTGGCTATCGATCACCAGTGACCCTGTTATCTTGTGGGTTTCAATAGGCCAGCAGGAGTTAAGGATGGAAGTCCTTTGGAATCCTCACCTGTTCCGCTATGCATAGTTTACAGCACTTGGTCCCGTTTATGTAGGAGCCTGGATTTTGTAAGACTCCCCATGATATTGTGCATGGAATCCTGTCATCTTTCAGTTGCCATACATGGCTGGCTAATGAAATAACGTATCTCTTTTCTCGTACCCTGCAGGAGGACCTGTGGTTGGAGAGGTGTTGTTTAAACACATTCCCAGAACAGCCAACGTATCCCCATGGTCGAGGGTTGGTGGTGCTGTCGCTATTGGCGTTGGCGTTGCTGCTACTGCTTTTGTTGGTACTGGCGCTGTTGGTAACAAGTGAGGTCACTGGTGATTGTTGGTCAAAGGGAGACAATCTCTGTTGTTCACATTGAGTAGCAAGGTCCTATCCTCCTCCACATTCTAGAGAGGTCACTTGCTAGAGAGGCTCTAAGCCAACAGAGTTTGGGATCTGATGATATGCTTTATGGATGTGAAACCCAGGGTAATCCCATAAGCCAGATTTATCTAACTTTATTTATATTATATATATATATATATATATATATATATATATATATATATATAGGCGCAGGAGTGGCTGTGTGGTAAGTAGCTTGATATATATAAATATATATATATATATATATCATCATTATCATCATCAGTTAACGTCCGCTTTCCATGCTAGCATGGGTTGGACGATTTGACTGAGGACTGGTGAAACCAGATGGCTACACCAGGCTCCAATCTGATTTGGCAGAGTTTCTACAGCTGGATGCCCTTCCTAACGCCAACTACTCCGAGAGTGTAGTGGGTGCTTTTACGTGCCACCAGCATGGAGGCCAGTCAGACGATACTGGCAACAGCCACACTAAAAATGGCGTATTTTACGTGCCACCTACACAGGAGCCAGTCCAGCAGCACTGGCAACGATCACGCCTGAATGTCTTTTCACGTGCCACTGGCACAAGTGCCAGGGAGGTGACGTTGGTAACGATCACGCTCGAACGGTGGTGCCATCATATATTATATATACATATATATATCTTGCCTAAGTATTGCAACAGACTAATCACTTTGTGTAGAATTCAATATATATATATATACTTCAGAACAAAGTGTTAGATGAGTATAGAGTGATAATAAGAAAAAGAAATGACTCAGGAAAAACAATGGCTATTGTAATGACCTTCATTAGCTTACAGTTGTTTCTGCTACAAGATGCAGTGGACTCTTAGTTGACTGCCTGAATAACATCCTATAGCTTCATAACATAATCACTGTTTTTCCTGTGTCATCTGTTTCTTTTATACATACATATATATATAAATACATATGTATAATTTACAAGGAAAGATCTGGAGAAATAGTTACCAAGGTATGTATGTATGTATGTATGTATATATATATATTATAGCATCAGGCTGACTAAACCCTTGTGAATGTATTTCATACACGGAAATTGAAAGAAGACTGTCGTATATATGTGTATATTTGTGTGTGCGTGTGTGTGTGTGTGTGTGTGCGTGTGTGTGTGTGTGTGTGTGTGTGTGTGTGTGTGTGTCTGTTTTTGTACCACAACAATTGCTTGACAACTGATGTTGCTGTGCTTACGTTGCCATAACTTAGCGGTTCAGCAAAATATTCTGATAGAATAAGTACTAGACTTGAAAGAATGAATCCTGTGGTGGATTTGTTCGAGTAATAGCTGTGCTCCAGCATGGTCACAGTCACATGACTGAAACAAGTAAAATAATTAAAAAAAAACTATGCCATTTTAACCCTGAGCAAGGCCGGGTATGTCTGCTAGTATATAATAATTATTACCTGGGCTGTAGGTACTGCTGTAACTCAGCTGCTGTCCATGTGGTGTCTTTAGAAGTAATGACCAATAAGCCATCATCCTTCAGCAATTCCCAGAGTCGATAAAGCCAAGCTGTAAATAAATCAAATATATAGCCATTTGTCTGAGAGGAGAAGCATTGTAGTTGTTACTGGGTAATTTCTGATCAAGTAGACTTTTTAATCAAAAATAATTTATCCAGTTATACATTATATGTGTGGAGGCGCAATGGCCTAGTGGTTAGGGCAGCTGACTCACGGTCATAGGATCGCGGTTTCGATTCCCAGACTGGGCGTTGTGAGTGTTTATTGAGCGAAAACACCTAAAGCTCCACGAGGCTCCGGCAGGGGATGGTGGCGAACCCTGCTGTACTCTTTCACCACAACTTTCTCTCACTCTTACTTCCTGTTTCTGTTGTGCCTGTAATTCAAAGGGTCAGCCTTGTCATACTCTGTGTCACGCTGAATATCCCCGAGAATTACGTTAAGGGTACACGTGTCTGTGGAGTGCTCAGCCACTTGCACGTTAATTTCACGAGCAAGCTGTTCTGTTGATCGGATCAACTGGAACCCTCGACGTCGTAAGCGACAGAGTGCCAACAACAATTATATAATGTATCTTTCATTTTTAAAGATACTAAGAAGTTATTTGAGGGAGATTTGGTTGTTATTTCTAATCAGTCACATTTATAGCTAATGTAATTCAAAAATTTGGTTTCCATTGTAATCACATAGTAGATTTTCTAAGGTGTGTTGACTGAAATATATAACTTGACTTAATCTTTTAGCATTTGCACCGACCATATGGTCCAAATATTCTATCTGTTTTTGCTTTTTAGTTTTTTTTGTTCCGTTAGATCAGATTCAGCCTCTTGCAGCTATCCTATGTTGCTTACGACGTCAAGGGTTCCAGTTGATCCGACCAACGGAACAGCCTGCTCGTGAAATTAACGTGCAAGTGGGTGAGCACTCCACAGACACAGGCTGGAACCCTCGATGTCGTAAGTGACGGAGTGCCAACAAAACTGAACCTAAATAACTTTTATTGTATAATTGTAACCTCAAATAAGATCAGTTGTCTCATGCAGATCGACTATTTAGTTAAGAAAATGAGGTAACTTATTGTTAGAAAGATTTTTTGTTCTTATCAACCTTGTCTTTGGAAAATTATTCCCTATTTACATCTGCACAATATTTCAACCAGTTTGGTTGTTAATTAACATCAGGTGTCTAATTCCTGGATGTATTCTTAGCACCAAGTAACATTCAAACTTAGACCCTCTTACTTCTAAACTAAATGTAACAATGCTGTTAGTGCTTAAGAAGTTTTGAGTGAAGGTTTTAGACTAAGATGGTGAGACACAGTTTTATTCTTAGTTTTGATATAAACATCCTTAGTTCTAATCCAGTCTGGTACTATATACACATCCCAAAACAAGATATCCTATGGCAGTTGAGGGTTATTATTAATAATGTTAATATGTGTGGAACTTACCTTTTGTATTCTGTAAACGCTCAAGAAATGTGACAAGGACCATGTTGTGTGAACCCAGCTCCATGGATAACCAGGTTAACTGGAAGATGAATACATATATATTTGTAAATATATATATATATATATATATATATATATATATATATATATATATATATATATATATATTGAAAAAAGTCGTCAGAATTTTGGAATAACTTTCATTTATTTTATACATATATTACCGCTTTCGTTCGTCTTTCGAACTTGTCAAATATAATTCTGTGAAAATATAGAGATCTTGCTTATTTATATAAAACAAGTATTTTGGGGGGTTTTGTTTATAACAGAACATTGTTTTGTTTTTTTTTTGTTTTTTTGGGTGAGGCTTTGGAGACAATGGAAGATGTATAAGCAGATAGATAGATAGATAGACAGGCAGATAGAGAGATAGATAGATAGACTGGTAG
>NC_068988.1:86272467-86273389 GCF_001194135.2 Octopus bimaculoides
GTAACAATACCAACAACTACAAATACATAGAAAGTGGTTCCCACATAAAATTCAAGAACGGATCTATTTTTAAAATAAATGCAGATATGAACTGCAAAACACAAAATCTCATATACTGCATCACCTGTCCAAACTGTAAAGAAAATTACATTGGCGAAACGAATAACTCACTCTGTCAACGTGCAAGAATTCACAGGCAACATATCTGACAAGAAGAACTAAGAATGATTCCATTAAGTAAACATCTGGAAATATGCGGAGACGGAAAGTTCAAAATCTTTCCCTTTTATAAATGTACATGGGACGATCCACAATACCGAAAGGCAATGGAACTACTCTTCATTAAAAAATTTCCCCCATATTTAAATGTTTGAAAGAGAAAAAAGAAAAACCAATGTTGGTGTGTTTATGTCCCCGTAACTTAACAGTTCAGAAAAAGAGGCCGATAGAATAAGTACTAGGCTTACAAAGAATAAGTCTTGGGGTCAATTTGTTTGAATAAAGGTGATGCTCCAGCTTGGCCACAGTCAAATCACTTAAGCAAGTAAAAGAAAGAATATATATATATATATATAATATAATATAGGATAAATTTATCGAGTAGTCAGCGTGAAAAAAACCTCAAAATGAAAAAATAACGAAAAATTTTCGTAATGAAAAAATTCATCATTTCATCATAAATATAAATACTTATATATAAAGGGCATTAACTGTGTATTAATGTCTCACGCTTCGAGGGACTAAATAAGTCAAAAACTACCAAAAGAATAAGCAACATATTTACTGAAAGCGAGGGAATGCAGCTTTCAAAATTTATCTCTTAAAAACATTTAACTCAACGGTAGACCACTGGTTTCTCAATCAAATACAGAAAAACTGTGAAGTAACCTGTATTCTTTTGTTCATCAGTACACGTATGGTC
>NC_068988.1:86274237-86275032 GCF_001194135.2 Octopus bimaculoides
ATATATATATATATATATATATATATATATATATATACACACATATATATAAATTATTAAGGTGGCTATTTGCAATTTAGAACCAATAAGCAACATGTACAGTTGTCACTAAAGGGATAGAGGGTGCTAGTAAGCACCAGCGTTGCTAGAAATAAGAGTCAAAAACAACTCTTAGCCACGTGAGAGCACTTTTCTAACGGCTGACAAGGCTCCCTCCCTACGACAAGCAAGATGGAGTAATTTTTCTTCAGCTGGTATCAGACTTAATCAGTCTTCATCAGTGATCCATTACTCCGTCGACAAGGATTAAAGGACCTAAGTCATCTTGGCACCATAGGAAATATCCTCTGATTTCGAAAATGTTGAAGTGAGAATTATGAATAATTAAGGTGGATATTCACAATTTAGAACTGATAGGCAACATGTACAGTTGTCACTCAAGTGACAGAGAGTGCTTGTAAGCACCAGCGTTGCTAAAAATAAATGTCAAAGCAACTCTTAGCTTGTTGTAAGGAGGGAGCCTGCCTCCCTCGTCAGCTATTAGAAAAGTGCTCTCACATGGCTAAGAGCTGTTTTGACTCTTATTTCAAGAAATGCTGGTGCTTACTAGCACCCTCGGTCACTTTAGTGAGAACTGCACACACAGCCACACAGACACACAGACACCCCCCCCCCACACACACAAATAAGTTGATAATTTATTTTTGAATGCAGAGATGCTGTTAGAATAACAGAAACACTGGGTAAATTACCCTTACAAAGCGGAAAAATTTGACAAATTTATATATATATATA
>NC_068988.1:86275222-86277769 GCF_001194135.2 Octopus bimaculoides
ATGGCCCAGTGGTTAGGGCAGCGGACTCACGGTCGTAGGATCGCGGTTTCGATTCCCAGACTGGGCGTTGTGAGTGTTTATTGAGCAAAAACACCTAAAGCTCCACGAGGCTCCGGCAGGGGATGGTGGCGAACCCTGCTGTACTCTTTCACCACAACTTTCTCTCACTCTTTCTTCCTGTTTCTCTTGTGCCTGTATTTCAAAGGGTCAGCTTTGTCACACTGTGTCACGTTGAATATCCTCCGAGAACTACGTTAAGGGTACACGTGTCTGTGGAGTACTCAACCACTTGCACGTTAATTTCACGAGCAGGCTGTTCCGTTGATCGGATCAACTGGAACCCTCGACGTCGTAAGCGACGGAGTGCCAACCACCAACCATGTGTGAGGAGGAGTAACTTCTTATGTTGACATTGCATGATGAGTGTAAACTAGTGTCATTTGTTTTTTTCCCAATCTCCCTTAAGCACCATGTCTGGCCACAGGGAAATATTATCTTGCATGGGAACAGGTAAGAGCTGGTGACAGGTAGGGAATCTGGCCATAGAGAAAAAATCTTCCCCAACAAATTCCACCAACCTATGCATGCATGGATGGAAAAGTGGATGTTCAAATGATGATGATGATGAGGGTGATATGCCATAAAGTAAGTTTTTTCACAAGACACATAAATGATGGTTAAAATGATGATGATAATGATGAGAGCTATGCAGTCAGTTTAATGTAAGATCTTACCTGTTTAAATATGACATTCTCTCGACTCCATGAGGGATCAATTTCTACTTCTTTACCAAGACTGTAAGGTATAATGGTGCTTTTGGAAGATTTAATTTTCTCTGCGACTGACAGAAGCCTGTTGCTGTAGTCTATACCCAACACCTGCAGTATCAATAGAAACGTCAGTTTGTATGTATTCATGTACGCGAGTACATACATGCACGTATGCATGTATGTATGCATGTATGTATGCATGTATGTATACATGTATGTATATATGTATATATGTATGCATGTATGAATGTATGTAATATGCATGCGTGTTCTCTTTCTCTTTTTAATTTAGAACACATTTTGACAGGCCACCTGCTTAGTAGCAAGGTTGTGAAGGAAAGCATCTTGTTTTAACCATCATCTTTTAAATCTTAAGAAAATCTTTCAGATTTTTATAGTCCCAGATAGCGTGATCATTTTTAGCATATGACTTAATGATTTGTGTTCTCTCTCCAAGATCCCAGGTTCAGCCATACTTGGCTCCAGACGGATTAGTATGTATCCTGTTGCTCCAATAATAATAGGTATGAATCTGAAAGTGTATCTTGGGTACTAGATTTGCAAACTCCTTATCAATGGTCTATAGATGTCCTCTTTCTTTTGTATTTTTCTAACTATATTGGTGTTTTTTCCTTGTGGTCCTGTACAACAATATCTGTCATATTTTAACTTGGTGGCTGTTTTAAGTTCCTCACTGGCTCACTGGATGGTGTTGGGCACCTCAGAAATCGAGGTGGTTGGCACATCATTAGAGGAATATGAAAAGTTGATAGGAGCAAAACTTAACCCGGAAAAGTCGGTGGGCTTGCAACTCGGCACCTGGAGAAGCAAATCCATACCGTCCAACAACGTCGCTGGGCGCTGGACGGACGGACCGGTAAAGTTGCTTGGGATTTGGTTCGGACTAGACCTCCAGGTGGATAAGAATTGGAACAAAGTGACGAATAGGATAGCTAGCCTCACCCAGAAATGGGCTGGGAGGAAGCTATCACTGAAAGGTCGAGTGGTGGTGGTGAATGCGTATATCGCGTCCGTCATCTACTACCGCTTGACCGTCGTGCCTCACCAAGTTAGAACGCCTCCTCTTCAAATTTCTGTGGAGGGGACAGGTTCCATTGGTGAGGCGGTCCATTTGCAGACAACACCCTCTACGCAGAGGGCTGGGTATGCCGTGGCTAATAATGCGCAGACATGCGCTGAGGCTACGGCATCTCCAGATATTCTGCCTAAACAGTGAACAGGTGTGGTCGCTGTTTGTCAAACAAACCTTTCCACAGGTAGTCTCCTCGACTAAGCTGCAGTTCAGGCTCAAGAAGAGACTGAGGCGGGGTGACTGGCATCTGGAATGTTTCCAGGCACTCACTACTCTCTACCAGGCAGGCAATGCGATCAGTAGAACATCCACTTTTGAGTTTTATAAAGGGTTAGTGGAGTGAAAGAGCGATGACACACTTGGAGAGACGCTAGGCATTGACGAAGTTGAACTAACCAGTCTGTTCAGGAGGACTTTCGAGCCGGGGACGATGGATAACTTCCAGAAATCCTTAACTTGGCAGTGCTACCAGAGGGAGCTGCTGGTTCGAGATAAACTATACAGGCACGGAAGTGCCGTCAAACGGACATGCTCGAGATGCGTGCAGAGCGACGAAACTGTTCTGCACGCACTCATTCAGTGTTCTTGCATTACTGACTGGTGGAGTTATGTTGAACAGCTGTCATCACGTGTAGGACGGATCCGGCTATCAGTCGAGTCCATAATGAAGATCGATCCGCTGCC
>NC_068988.1:86278265-86280071 GCF_001194135.2 Octopus bimaculoides
CCCCCCCCCCCCCCACTTCCTATTGGGGAACTTTCATTGTTATATTCTTTTGTTGGATATCATTGTTATTGTTTTGTGTACTCGTTGTTTCTGTGTAAACCCCACCACTGTCCATGTCTACTGTATCGTCCCCTATATGTCGGCCCTAATAGCCAATAAATGAAATAATAAATAATAATTATTATTATCATTATTACCATCATGAACACTGTCACTCACCTTTTTGAAAGTTTTTGACATATCGAATGCAACTCTACCAGAACTTGAACCAAGAACCAGTGCAGTCTTTGCCGGAATTGACCATTCTTCCATCAAACTGAGACCTTTTTGAAGAGCAACAGCATCCAGACTATTTTTGAAGCCATATTCCTGTAGTAAGACATCTTCAATGACCAACTTATCACTGTACCTGTACTGGCTGTTCGCACTTACATTTACCTGTGAATAACTTTTCACAGGACTTCCATTTTCTTCAGTAAATAACAATAAGAAAATAAAAAGTGAAATAAAATGTTATTAAAGCGATGATACCAACTAAGGTGAAATGTTTTACTATTCATATTATTATATATCAGATAGATATATGCGTTTGTTTTTTTTCTCTCTTTCTCTTTTTTCTCTCATTCTCTTTTTTCTCTGTTTCTCTTTCTCTCTCTGTTTCTTTTTCTTCATCTCTTTTCTCTTTCCCTTTCTCTCTTTCTCTTTCTTTCTCTCATTTTAGCAAAGACTCCAATGAAATTGTTGAAAACATAATGATTAAGAAGATCGATTATAAGGATTCCTTTTATTTTAATAATGGTTTCTTTAATTAATTGTTTAATTTATCAATATTTGTTAGTATTGAGGCAGTGAGTTGGCAGACTCATTAGCATGCCAGGTAAAATGTTTAGTAGCATTTCATCTGCCTTTATGTTCTGAGTTCAAATTCCACTGAGGTCGATTTATCTAATTATCAGACAGTAAGTTCGGTCACAGAAGGACCATAAGAGGTTATTAACTGAACTATCAAACAAGGTTTGATGATAGTATATTTGTTTATTGCCCACAGGGGGCTAAACATAGAGGGGACAGGCATGGATTAAGCCGATTATATCGACCCCAGTGCGTAACTGGTACTTATTTAATCGACCCCGAAAGGATGAAAGGCAAAGTCGACCTCGGTGGAATTTGAACTCAGAACGTAACGGCAGACGAAATACCGCTAAGCATTTCGCCCGGCGTGCTAACGATTCTGCCAGCTCGCCGTCTTAGGTCTGATGATAGTAGTGGTGGTGGTGGTGATGATGATGATGATGATGCTGATGATGATGATGATGATAAAGACTACTACAGCGACGATGATGACAACAATGATGACAACAAGAAGACAATTTTCAAAATACATTTCCAAATATCCTTACCAAGTTCTGAAGTTTTTGTCACCTGATCAGTCGGACCGATTAGCTTCACAGGGATGTCATGGCTAGATTTCACCATACGGAAACCCAGGTGTTGAAAGAAATGCCTGCGAAAGGCATATCTTGCAAAACGAGAAGCTTCATTACCAGTGGAAATCCAGGAACCATTCTGCAGATGATGAAGATGATGATGATGATAATAATAATAATAATAATAATAATAATAATAATAATAATAATGATAATAATAATAATAATAATAATAAAGAAGACGTGTTTATTAATTGACATGAGTATTCCCTGCGATCATAATATAGCGGCGAAAGAATTTGACAAGGTCAGTAAATATAAAGACTTGCTAATAGAAATTGAAAAAATGTGGCACCTCAAGGCGACTACCGTACCAGTG
>NC_068988.1:86280227-86280813 GCF_001194135.2 Octopus bimaculoides
TAAAAATTTAATTTAATTTAATTTAATTTTTATTTTATTTTTTTTAAATACATATTTTACCTGTGAATTTGCGTGTGTAAACTGGGAATGCATACAACGAGTTTCTCTGCCCTAGGTGTACGGAAAACACTCGGCAAGAAATGGAAGAAAATTTGAAGAAAGAAGAAAAAAACAACATAATAATAATAACAATAATAATGTCATCACAGTAGTTGTCGGGGCAATTGGAGCACTAACAGCCAAGTTCGAGAAATATATTGGAGAAATTGGAATTGATATGAGAGCAGAGTATGCCCCCAAACTGCTGTATTGGGGACAGTTAGGATTTTGAGATTGGTACTTTAGTGTTGAGTATCTTCTTTGATACTTAACAGCGAATTACCATGTCTTATAATTTGCGGGAAGAGACCCCATGAGACCTTTGACAACAGGCAGGATGCTGTACGCTCTCACAGAATTAACCACAGCAAGTAAGGTTGAAAGCTCGGAGAAGTATAATAATAATGATAATAATAATAATAATAATAATAATAATAATAATAATAATAATAATAATAATAATGATAATAATAATAATAATGCCCTG
>NC_068988.1:86280823-86283743 GCF_001194135.2 Octopus bimaculoides
AATAATAATAATAATAATGATAATAATAATAATAATGCCCTGATGCAGTACCAGGCAGTGGCTCTCATGCCTTCTGATCTTAACTGATTGGAAGTCTTATCATGTACATTGTTTTCTCGTGGTATAAAAGATGGGCCACAGCAAATATTCTGCTCAACACTACAGATTTGCTAGTCAGATGCTTCACCATAACCAGTTGATCTTGTCCCTTGGTGGCTGACAGTATGTGCATCTATGATCACAAGCAGAAGTAGTCAGGGAGCATCATAGCCATGTGTTGAGAGGAATTCTTTGGGGTTTGGATAATTCACCTCTGGAAACATGGGTGTTTCGTTCAACATCCTTAAGCAACCCTTATTTAAGAACCTTTTGTGCAGGCTGGGCTACTCAATCTGAAAAAAATTCTAACTGGGCCCCACCTGCAAGGTCATGCACTGCTTATCTTGATATGAGATCACCATATCACACACAAACGGTTCCGATGCATGTGCCTGGTGTACTCTTATCAGACAGGTAGTCATGATGGGTATACTGGGCTTCGTATATTTTACCCCAGTGTTACTTTGATGGCATGCGCTGCTCTCTCACTCAATGATGATGATGATGATGATAATAATAATAATAATAATAATGATAATAATAATAATAATAATAATAATAATAATAATAATAATAAACCCTTCCTTGTTGATAACAAAAAGCTATACGCATGCAAATTGTATCATACAAAAAGGGCCACAAAACGTGATTGTGTACACAAACACACATACATACATATACATAAATATGTCGGTCTGCCTGTCTGTCCATATATAAATATACATAGACACAGACACAGACAAACACACACACACACACACACACACACATGCACAGAGGAGGGTGGATTTAAAGTGTGATGCAGTCCATTTAAAACAAGTTAGACGTTCTTTTTAAACAATTCAAATAGAGGAAAGACACTGATGCAGTGGGCAGAATCTGCCACCTATGTAGAATCAGGGTGTCTTATGACACTGACCACATTCTGTTTGAGCACCCTCTGCAAACTGAAACTTCCAAAATAGTTCATGAGTCCTTTGTGCTTTATCCAAACCATGAAGATTCCTACATTTTCTGAGAAATTCTCCCTTAGTCCTGATAAACTATATGTGTAGTTTTTCACCAACTTCAGTTATTTTAGGGTTCAATTATTCGACTTCTATCTCCTCCTCAATCACCACAATACATTTGCTTTCTGTTTTAGGTTATTTAGCAATCCCCTTAGACTGTCATTATTAACTTGCGTAAACATAAAAACTCATGCACTCAAGGCTGTCAGTTGGTGGAAGGCTTGCAATATCATGTTTGCCTATTGTTTTTATTGATTCTCTTGACCCTTTAACATTATTTTACTGTCCGATTGTTTCTCTATTCTCTCCAGTTTCTATCTTATCCCTATCATAGCAACATGATGGGATAGATCTACTGATCGGATCTTCTGACCAGTCTTATGCTGTTTCTCGATCTGTGTCAGCCCTTGATGTTGGTAGCATTGGGGTTGATGCGATTCAACTTGGTTTTGTGTCAGTTTTGGTTGTCATTGAAGCTGCAGCTAATATTGTTCTGGAAATAGTCGTAGCAGCAACAACAGCTGTAACCAGGGCCTTTTTTTTAGGACCTGTTGTTCGTCGTCCTCATTTTATTAATAGCAGGCCTTCAAGCTTCTTTTATTACCACATGTGTAGCAAATAGACCTTCTGTCCTGCTCCACTAATCTGACAGTATACTCCTCCACTCACTCAATAGTGTATAAATCTAATACAGGCTTATGGTCATTAGGGAACATAAAGACTTAGAGGATTTTTCCAGAGCTCAGCTTATTTTGGATCATCTCCGAACTCAGTGCAAGCCTGTACTGTCACACAAAGGTGATGACAAGCCAAGAATAAATGTTCACCAAAATCTCTGGCCGTAACGTAAGTATTTCTCAGCCTCATGTGCTGTAGCACTAACCTGTGAAAGGTGTACGGGACACCAGCTCAATTTCTTTTCTTTGCCTGATTTCCAGTCCTAAAGACTGGAAAAATACTTCCATACTCCTTATCTATGTCAAGAAAGGACTTATGCTGCTATACATCAGTCAGAGCATCTTCTAATTTTTCTTTTTGGGGCATATAGAAAACTTTCCTATCTTTTGCAAAAGAGAAGTATATCACCTTCCACCTCACTCATTCCTGGATATATTCCTCGATTCAGGGGGCACTCACTTTCGTAACATACTTCTTACACGTTTTCTTTTCTTTTCTTTTCTTTTCTGAGGTTTATTTTATTTTTAAGTCAGGAGGTAAGTCAGTGCCCATGACACACACTGCAGTGCTTCCAAGACAGGAGGGAGAGACGGAGGAAGGGATTTTCAACCCGGCGAGCTGGTCTGAATACTTGCAGCAAAGTGAACTCCGCGAAAGGTACAACAGATGCATGGTAATGGCGTTAACCCTGTCATGACGTATCCCAGCTTGATTTCCAGTAAAGTGGCGATGAGCAATACGTAGGAAATGAAGATGCAGCTGATTCTGTCCATTAGTTTACCTGCAATCGTTACTCTTGTGTTGTATAAGCAACTATTTTATGTAATTTTGTTTTGCTCGGGAGCCAAGGTAGAGGGCAAAATTAGACACAGGGACTCAGTTCTGAGAGGGTTAAACGAGGCGACGGAGGAAATCTACTGCCTAAGTAAGCCACCGCGTTATTTGAACTCAGAGGACAAAGAACCTGAACGTGGCTGTGTGGTAAGTAGCTTGCTTACCAACCACATGGTTCCGGGTTCAGTCCCACTGCGTGGCACCTTGGGCAAGTGTCTTCTACTATAGTCTCGGGCCGACCAAAGCCTTGTGAGTGGATTTGGTAGACGGAAACTGAAAGAAGCCCGTCGTATATATAT
>NC_068988.1:86283753-86285281 GCF_001194135.2 Octopus bimaculoides
TATGTGTGTTTGCGTGTCTGTGTTTGTCCCCCCCACCATTGCTTGACAACCGATAGTGGTATGTTTATGTCCCCGTAACTTAGCGGTTCGGCAAAAGAGACTGATAGAATAAGTACTAGGCTTCCAAAGAATAAGTCCTGGGGTCGATTTGCTTGACTAAAGGCAGTGCTCCAGCATGGCCACAGTCAAATGACTGAAACAAGTAAAAGAGAAAAGAGAAAAATACGTCAGGTCAAGAGTTTGAAAGCTTTTCCTCCAATTCACCGCCTTGAATTAGTGATTCTTTTATCCCCACCAACTCCACCACCCAAAAGGATGAAAGTCAAAGGTGATCTTCGCAGGATATGAATTCAGAGCTCAGAGAGTCAGAACAAACGCTACATGGTGTTCTATCCAATGTTTTAACGACTCCACCAATTCACTGCCTGATTTACCAATTCGCCGATGTCTAGTATTTCTTTTTGTCTTGGAGTACTAGCAAAAAGTAAATTGCTATTGCTGTTGTTGGTAACGGTGCTTTTGTCACTGTTGCGCATTTGCGCACGAAGCACCTAAATAAGAGGACCTCTCAAGGCTAACAACACAGTATTTGGTGTTCCTACAAGACATCCATATAAAGTTGGATATAAAGATTACTTTTTGGTATTAATAATGCTTTCATCGATGATAATTAATTTCTAATAAGTCTTCTTGCTATTTGCAGTATCAGTATCTGAAAAGATGCTGGAATCCCATATATCATGGCAACAAGGTCTGACTGGCACGAGGAAACCGGTGTCTCCCACTGAGGAGAGCCAATAGACCGAAATAACGTGATAGGAGAATTCCGGCGCCCATGACAGACGAATTTCATCTGCTACAGTCTATGTGTGTGCTTTTATGCACCAAGCGCCTAATTGAGAGGAACTTTCGAGGTTAATAATGCAGTAATTGGTGTTCTAACTAGACATCCATGTTAAGCAGGATATAAAAACGACCTATTGTTATTTAAGTTTGTGTTTTACTCGCTGTTTCCTTTGAACTCGTCAGATTGTAACTGCTTGTGTTTACAACTATATCTGTTTGTGTAACTGTCATTTCTTTTCTCTCCATTGTATTGTTGAAATTCAGTTTATGTGCTTCCAAATATTTGGGAAGTGACATTTTTGCTACTCTCATCTTTGTGACAACTTCCTCCTCCCACCATATTCGGCGCCATTTTAGACCATGACTAGATAATATAAATGCTTACTGTGCAAAAATATATACGAGGGAGTGTTGAAAAGTTCCTGGTTTTGGGTAAAAGAAAATACAAGAAGATCAGTTAATTATGATTTTATTTAACATATTGCCCTCTCAGATTCACCTGTAAAAGAACTTGAATGGTTGGGTTCCAACCAGGCCTTTCACGACACCCTTAAATCCAGGAACTTTTCAGCACCCCCTCGTATGCTGTTAAAATCTATGTTGAGATCAAAGAGTGAACGAAACGGTTAATATTGATCCCTGGAGTGGGGGTCTGTGTGGTCATCAGAGAGTCGAGAAACAC
>NC_068988.1:86285820-86288135 GCF_001194135.2 Octopus bimaculoides
AATACATACATACATATATACATACATACATACGTACGTACGTACATACATACATACATACATACATACATGCATACATGCATACATACATACATACATACATACATGCCTGTAATTATTGGGGCCCGGAGATTTGTAAGACAGAGCTTAAATACCAATCTTGAGAAATTAGGCTTCTCAAAATCAGAAAGGAGAAAGCTAATTCGAAGGCTACAGATCCAATCCATCACTGGAACTGTAAACATCTGTAAAACTTTCCAGAAGTTTACCATTTAAATATGTATGAGCATGTCTAGATATGTAACTATATGCATGAGAATACATACATAAAACAGAACATATAAATCTGCACATATGCATGCATACATACATGCATGCATACATACATACATACATACATACATACATACATACATATCCTGTTGTTGATGTTGAAATTCCAATGAAGGAACCTTGAATCTAGGTTAGAAACCGGCGCTTTCGCTATTGGCAAGATATCTTGAAATGAAACTGAATACTGACATACATACATACATTCAAGAATGCATAGCATGTATTAGGGTCCTCAACACTTTTAGGGAGTCATTATGATGCCATCATGACATACGGCTTATCTTGAGGAATTTTAGAGCTAGTGGAGCCCATCTCTAGGTTTGATCCACAGCTGATTTCTTACATGCATGCCGACTACAAAACAATCTCTCCGACCATCGAACAACTGTGCCAATCGTCCGCTTTACTCATGTATGTATGTATGTATGTATGTATGTATGTATGTATGTATGTATGTACGTATGTATGTGTGTATGTATGTATGCACGTATGTATGTATGTATGCACGTATGCGTGTATGTGTATGTATACATACATATTACGGCCGATCTTTCCAATCGGTTTCGCGCAGGGGATTCAATGGAGTGTTAAGTAACAATCCAGTTATATAACTCTACGCCATATTGCATTCCACATCGGCTTCCTCTGATGATCGTAGGGTTACATAACTGGATCGTTACCTAATACTCCGTCGAATCCCTGGCGCGAAACTGACTGGAAAGATCGGCCGTAATGGGATATATATATATATATATATATATATATATATATATATATATATATATATATATATTTATGCAGACACACATATCTATACCTATGCATGTATGTATGTATGTATGTATGTATGTATGTATGTATGTATGTATGTATGTATGTATGAATCTATCTATCTATCTATCTATCTATCTATCTATCTATCTATCTATCTATCTATCTATCTATTTATCTATCTATCTGTTTAAACCACGCGTGCACGTACACACACACTCACACGTATATACACACACACACGCACATGTATATACACACACAAATCACAGCGTGCAAATTGCAAAGAGAAAAAGAAAATGTGAAGATTTAAACTGAAGTATATTCCGCCAGTTAACAGTCAAAGCAACACCGACATTATGTCACAAGTTGACGAATATACAGTGATACAGAGTGATACACACACAAAAAGATGTGTGTAGAGGACCACGAGAAAAGAAGGTAGGCGAAAATGTCTGCTTACCGATGGTGAACCGTATTTGAAGTTTATGTTTGCATCTGGTTTACCGGAGTGGATGATATCACACTTGACTCTCTCAGTTATGGGTGGCTGCAAACAAGAGTGGCAAGTTGATTAATGTATATATATATAATACAAAACACACAGGCCACATAGAGAACATTTCCTTCATCAGCTGCCACCATTCTAAAACTAAGCGTTTCGAAGATTTAGGGCAGGGCGCATTGTTAGAATGGCTCTTCCCACAGACCACAAATTAAATTTACATTAAATTTAATTTGAATTAAATCAAATTTGTAACGTGGAGGAATGTAGTGGCGGACAGAAAACAAAACAGGAAAAAGAAACAGTGAAAACAAACAAGAAAGGCTATACGGCCAGACGTGAAAAAATATGTGTATGCTGAACGCTGTAAAGCAACGAACTGGAAGGGAGACGAAGAATGTTCGTGCCAGCTTCGCGAAGGCGAAGATATGAAAGGAAGAGAAGTAGCCGGACACGTGACCGGCGAAGGGTAAGGAGAAAGAGTGGTAGAGGGAGAAAAAAGGGGATGAAGTAGAACATAGATGAGCAAAGAGAGACAAGGAGGAAGAAAGAGATATAGTAGAGAAGGAGAGAGGCGAAGAACAACAGGTGGAAGAACGAGAGGGGGAGAGACAGATAGATAGATACAATACATACATACATGCATATACACACCCACACACACACATTCATGTGTGTGTGTGGGTGTATATATATATATATATAT
>NC_068988.1:86288639-86292069 GCF_001194135.2 Octopus bimaculoides
ATAATAATAATAATAATAATAATAATAATAATAATAATAATAATAATAATAATAATAATGATAATATGAAAGACTGGCGAAAACTTGTGGATACCTAAGGTTATGGGTAGTAACCTGCTATCCCGTAATTCCTACCAGGAATAAGACCGAACAGGAACCAAACCAAAGCAACAACAATAACAACAACAACAATAGTAATAACAATGATGATGATGATGATGATGATGATAATCCTTTCTACTAAAGACTCAAAGCCTAAAATTTTGATGGAGGGAGTAAGTCAGTTAGATTGACGATTCTGCCAGCTGGGCAAATAATAATATTCTTTTAAACATTTCAACCAAAAGGTTGTGGCTATTCTGGTAGTACCACCATTATTACCACCTTTTTGATGGCCATTCTCTTTCAATGGAGAAGTGAGTTTGATATTATTGCACTCTTTTTGAGTTTCTTGCTGTGATGTAGGTTCATCTCGGATATTGGACAGCAGAAGGTCAAGGTGCTTCTTGAAAACATCTAGCCCTACTCCGTGTAGATCTCTCAGTTTTTTTTTTTTTTACAAGATATTAAGTGACGGCGGACCTTTGAAAACCCAAGCTATTGCAGTACTTGGTCCTTATTTTAGATGGCTGGGGCATTAGGAACGGTGCAGAGGTATCCTGTTCGGGGGTTGGTATAGCTCTCGAAACCAAAGTTTGATGCCACCCTCTCTAGAATCTTACATATGATTATCACCACATATTTCTCCCAGTAGCTTTCAATCTCTCCCAGTAGCTCAAATGTTTCATCGGGGCAATCTTCCTGGTGTAGCACCGCCACACACACACACACACACACACACACACAGATATAGCGACAGAAGCAGTAAAATTGGATGTTGCGTTAGAATACACAAATATTGCGATATCTATAAAGAGAGAAAAGCTTTCACATGGTTTTACGGTGCGCAAACGCACATCATAGCTACTGCCAGCCACAAACAATCACGGCTATTTTCGCTGATAGGAATACCAGATCACGTGATTTCAGCTTCTTTCGGTCTTGTCAATGGTAGATAGCTCGCTGCCGGAAATAGCAGTAACTGCAACGCTAGCGATATACATAAAAATACAGAGCCCATATGTGTGTGTGTGTGTGTGTGTGTGTGTGAGAGAGAGAGGGAGAGAGAGAGAGAGAGAGAGAGAGAGAGAGAGAGAGAGAGAGAGAGAGAGAGAGAGAGAGAGAGAGAGAGAGAGAGAGAGAGAGGGAGTGAGTGAGTGAGTGAGTGTTGGGTGTTGTTTGATCAACTGAATTACCTGCTCTTAAAATAACGTGTAACTATATGAACAGTTCACAGACATGTATGCCCTTAACGTAATTCCCAAGCAGAATCAGCATGCCACAGGTACAACCCACTGCTTGCAGTTTCCATCCAATTTCACTCGTGAGTAAAATTGGACGGAAACTACAGGCAAGATAGATGCAGCTGAAATAACAGAAAATGATATTTGCAACGCGATTGAACTCGGAACCTCATGGTTGTGAAGCGAACACTTTCGCCATTCGACCATGCTGCGCCTATATGTATGTATGCATGTATGTATGTCTGTATGTATGCTTGTATGTATGTATGTATATACATACACACACACACATATACATACGTATAACAAGAGACCAAGAAATTATGTTGACCCTGTGGAGAACCTTTGTTCTCAGCCCCACCCGGACTACTGTTCCCAGTTATGGTCACCACATAGTGCCAAACTAACAGCGGAGTTTGAAGCAGTCCAATGCCACCACACTAAAAACATTGAAACAGTGCAGCGGATGAGCTTCAGAGATAGGTTGAGAAAGCTACAGCCTTTCTCCCAGGGGCCAAGGCGTTAGAGATATGCTATAATATACATATGGAAAATCCTAGAAGGGCTAGTACCTAACTTTGGCATTGAGTGTTATACAAATGCCAGAACTGGCCGCCATTGTATTGTACCAAAGCTACCATCCACGCCATCTAAATTCAGGACAAGGTACTGCAACAGTTTAGGATTCAAAGGCCCACAGCTCTTCAATGCCGTGCCACAAAAATTAAGAAATTTGCATAAGGTGGAAGTAGATGTCTTCAAAAAGGATCTAGACATTCTCCTCTCTCCAATACCGGATGAACCAACGGCCCAACATGAGGTACAGACGAGGGCAGTGGAATCAAACTCCCTTATACACCAAATGTACCAACAGCTGGAACAGAGAGGCACATACAGGAGTGGTGATGGGAAACACCCAGACTGAGGAAGTCAGGAAGACCATGGTAATGCTCCAGCATGATCACGGCTGCATGGCGGAAACGAGTAAAAGAGTAATATACATGTATATATCCACACATACACATATATACATATGTGTGTGTGTGTGTGTGTGTGTGTGTGTGTGTGTGTGTGTGTGTGTGTATTGTTTAGGGCAACAGGTATATAGAATTGAAAAGCAGACATCATACCATCGTTCCTTTCATGAGCATCGCCTCGGCTTCGGTAGGTAAACGGTAGCCGGGGCCCATCCAGGTGCAGTAGGCTTTCGCTTCATGGTAATTCACTTCGACCGGCCAATCTCTTGGTAAGGTGATCACATCAAACATGGCGCGGTAGCTACAAATACATTTACATGGCTATACTATTGCTGGGGTGTCGAACAAAATGATTATAGTGTTTAGAATTTTTGATGGTCGGCGGTCTACGTTCAAATCCCTCCCTTGTCCAATTTTCTTTTCTTCACTCGGCATCGATTATCTAAGTGCCAGTTATATACTGGTGGGATAGACAGAGAAATTGATGGTAGCTTCCACTTTCAAATAGATGTATTAAGTATGAGAATCTGTCAGAACGTAAACATCCGGAGCAAATGCCGCTAAGCATTTTGTCCAGTGCGAATGCAAATCTGCTAGTTAGCTGTGTTGTTCTGTGAAATAATAACCCTTTCTTTATAGGCACAAGGGTTTGAAATTTGAGAGGAGTTGGCGAATTGATTATATCGACTTTAGTGCTTAACCGATACTTATCTTATCACCGTCCAAGGATGAAGTGCAAAGTCGACCTCGGCAAAATTTGAACTCAGACCGTAAAGTCAGATGAAATGTTGTTATCCACTTTGTCCTGCGTGATAACGATTCAGCACCTCAATTAATGATGGTTTCAAATTTTCGCACAGAGACAGCAATTTTTTAGGGGAAGGGTGAGACAGTTATATTGGCCCCCTAGTTTTTAACTGGTATTTATTTTATCGACCTATGAAAGAGATGAAAAGCAAATCCGACCTCGGCGGAACTTGAACTCAGAAGGTAAAGGCGGACGAAAAGCAGCGAAGCACTTTGTCCCGCTCGCTAACGATTCTGCCAGCTTGCAGCCATGCCGTCAATTAATAATTAAAATTAATAGAAACAAACAAAAATATCTTTTTT
>NC_068988.1:86292123-86295049 GCF_001194135.2 Octopus bimaculoides
TTATTCTTTAGAAGCCTAGTACTTATTCTATCGGTCTCTTTTTGCCGAACCGCTAAGTTACAGGGACATAAACAAACCAGCATCGGTTGTCAAGCGATGTTGGGGGGACAAACACAGACACACAAACACATACACACATACATATATATATACATATATACGACGGGCTTCTTTCAGTTTCCGTCTACCAAATCCACTCACAAGGCTTTGGTCGGCCCGAGGCTATAGTAGAAGGCACTAGCCCAAGATGCCACGCAGTGGGACTGAACCCGGGACCATGTGGTTGGTAAGCAAGCTACTTACCACACAGCCACTCCTACGCCTATATATTTATTTTTCCACAACCATCGGAACGCGAAGCGCTCCTCACGAACGCAGGTTCGTGAGATGGTTGTGATCTATAAAAAGTTTTCAGTAGGAACTGGAAAGAGACGTATGAATACGCAATGCGCATGTACACACTGAATTCGTAAAACGGAAGAGAAGAATAAAAACGCAATGCGGATGTCGAGATAAAACGAAAGAGAAGACAACCAGTTATATGATGGTCTGCATGCCACAACTATCGTGCAACTTTATTGCAATTTTCTTGTTATCTATTTATTTATTGTTATATTATTCATTTTTTGAGAACACATCAATATTTCAAACACGGCTACGTCATATTTAGATTGTCGAAATCGTTAGCATATCAAATGAAAGCGAATGCCTGAAACGAATACCGTACAGCATGCTGTACGGTATTCGTTTCAGGATTTTAAAACATTTTTGCATTCAAATCACGCTGAAGGATAAATCAGGCTATTTATCCTTCCAAGGTCGAAACATTGGTACCAGGCCTAACAGTTAGAAAATGTGAGGGTAATCGATTAAATCGATTTTAGTATTTGATTGAAACGTTTTTTTATCGACCTTGGAAGGATAAATAGTATCATTTATCCTTGAACTATGTTAAGTCAATTCTGCTCTCTTGGAAAAACTTGTATTATTTCTTAACAATTTCCAAGAGAGCGGAATTGACTTAACATAGTTCACCGCAGGAAATTTTTGTTTAAACAATTTTTTTTTTTTTTGTAATATTAACATTTTTTCTATGGCGTTGAGCTGGCAGAATCGTTAAGATACTGGGAAAAACGTTTAGCGGTATTTCGTCCGTCTTTATGTTCTGAGTTTAAATTCCACCGAGATTGATTTGCCTTCCTTTCGGGATCGATATAATAAATACCAGTTGAGTACTGGGATCGATATAATCGACTTATTCCCTCCCCAAAATTGTTGGACTTATATCAAAATTTGAACTCAGTAGACACAACAAAATTAGTATTAACAGTTGTGAATAAACCACTGACAAACCCTGCCAAATCTCCTCCCCGCTTTTATTCCCACGAATCCTGGATAAATTTTCGCATACACTTTCAGTTGTACGAAGCCATATTGGTGACCATTGCTGTAGGCCAGCTTTTGCTGCTCAACTGAATATCATTGATATGCGATTTTGCTCAATCAGGACTGAACTGAATTTACAAAGTCACTGAAATATACAGCATTACAGTGAATGTGATTTTATATGATTAATATACTTTACAAGCATCCTCAAATAGTTCCTCAACTTGATTACTTACGCACACTTGCTTTACTCTTTTAATCTTCATTGGATTTCAGCCATACTGGGGCACCTTAGTTTGAAAGTCTGGTGCAACAACAACAGCAGCAACAACAAAAACAATAACAAAAAAGAGTTTAAAGCTGAGTGAGTGTTATTGTCGTGTGTGTCTGTGTGTGTTTGTGTGTGTGTGTGTGTGTGCGTGCGTGTGTGTGCGCGTGTGCGTATGGTGCAAAATGAGCTGAGAGGTGATGTAGAGCTTACCAGAATGTTGGTTCATTAAGTTCGTCACTCGAACGCAGCTGGCAATGAGTATAATTTGACAGAGTTTCACCACAACCACTTTTACACCCTAAAAGCATAAAAAGAAGCATATATATATATATATATATATATATATACACACACACAGAAACATACATACACAGGGTGGAATGGGTAAATTGTCGCCATCTTATATTTTTAATTTCGCGCATGCCTATTGTTTGTTTGTTTTTGGTTTTCTCGACTACACAGTATAGTAGGGTCAGTTGGGCACCGTCTGTGAGAAAAAACAGCACCATGACGCAATTCACTCAACCAGAAATTGGGAAACGACATGCTGTACTGCTTGGCATTCGCGTCGGAAGCTCCAGAACGGACAGATGGTGAATCAGAACAACCGTTGGCTTGCCGTGTCCCAGAACATGTACCGAGAGTGATAAAAATCAAACATGTAGTCAACATCATGGTGTTTTGAGTGATTATTAGTGATGGCGACATTATGCCTCCGTTCATCTTCCCAAACGGCCTCAAACTCAACAAAGAGGCCTACATCAAGTGCCTGGAGGAGGTAGTGCCGCCCTGGGTCAAGAGGGTGGCTGCTGTAAGACTGTATATCTAGCAACAGGACTCTGCACCATGCCATACAAGCAGGAGAACCACATCCTCCTCAAACATCTGGCCACCTAACTCCCAAAACTGCAACCCCCTTGATTATTATGTGTGGGGCGAAGTTGAGCGAGAGACCTATAAAACCCCTTGTAACACCAAAGATGAATTGAAGACAAGGATTATGGTAGCATTCACCAACTTAAACAAGGAGACCATCCAGAACAGTTGCAAGAGATACCGAAATGGACTGGAGGCCGTGGTTGAAGCCAATAGCGATTTTATTTCAAGACATTTTTATGTAATTTTGGTAAATATGGTTAAAATGAGATGCCAGTGTTATTTTTATCCTTGCATAATTTAGACGACAGTTTATTCCCCGCAGCCTGTATACATACATACATACATACATACATACATACATACATATATATATATATATATATATATATA
>NC_068988.1:86296670-86298536 GCF_001194135.2 Octopus bimaculoides
ACGATTAGATCGACCCCAGTACGCAACTGGTACTTAATTTATCGACCTCAAAAAGATGAAAGCAAAGTCGACCTCGGCAGAATTTGAACTCAGAACGTAACGACAGACGAAATACCGCTAAGCATTTCGCCCGGCGTGCTAACGTTTCTGCCAGCTCCCCGCCTAATGTAGTTATTTATTAACAGTGCAATGCATTCTTATTTTGTTTACTAAATGATATTTTGTGTAATATGTACCAGTTATGTCATTGATACATATATAGATATACAGGACGCCCGAGAGCATTAAACCACTGTTTTACTTTGCTTGGACTACTATAATGACCAGCTAAAGGGCCTAGAATATTTACTTGTTCTTTTGGAGTAACCTGTCAGCTTAAGATACACAGATGTGCTTCTAAGTTAACTTGGCATGATCCGTTTTAACACACACACACACACACACACACACACACACACGCACATAACATCACACATACATCTCGCGAGGTTTTGCTCTGATTCTCTTCGATTTGTTTTCAAATTCCGCAGACATCAATTTTTGCTGTCATCCTTTCGAGATCAACGAACAAAGGCAGTGGATTGGTGGAACTGCAAAGACTTCGGACCGGATTCTTCTTAGTATTTGTTCCCGTTCTTTGCGTTCTGAGTTCAAATCCCGACCTGACGTATTTGGGTGATAGACTTAATATGTCGCTCAGTTTAATATCACCACCTGGATCATTGATGCCTTTAGAGAAATCCACTTTGGTGCAAACATTCGGGCAAGGTCTCTAGTTTGAGGATACTTATCTCCCACCTTTTCCCCAATCTCTAAGGTCCTGAGAAGGGCCATAGGCACTGCCTGTGTTCTTAACTAAAAGATATTGAAAAGAAATATCCACTGAGTTAATCTGCTAGAAATAGCAGTCAAAATATCACTCAGATCACACTTTTTCGAGAAGCAGACCGCTTGAGACATGACGTCTTCATCAGGCGGACCATACTACTAAGAAAAGAACAAAACATTGAAATTCATTTTTCGTTGGTCTGCCATTTAAGAAGTCCAGCAAGCGGCACTCTGCCCATGACTGCTCAACAAATTACACATTTAAAAACAGGAAGGTAGTACGGGGATATTGTAGGTCTAGATGCAAATATGTCTGCTAAAATATGGAATAGTCATGGTTGGAATGTCTTCGTCCATTGCTGATCAGAGGCGAAAACAACAACAACAACAACAACAACAACAAGCGCTCCAAAAATTCTCACCTTTGTTACAGACCCAAAATGTTGGGTGGATTGCACTCCGGAAGCATCTCCATTTCCATCCGATGTCTGACCACAATTCCTGTCTTTCGTAACCTTTGTCAGTGACAAATTTCAGGAATTCTTCATTGGTTACCAAATATTTTGTAGCTTCGAAATCTGGGACGCTGCAGCAAAACAAAATATTGGTAATTTAGCGAAATCTTGTTTTGGTCTATTCTACAGCAAAAACTATTTATATGCTGGTACACACTACAGTAAGACGTTACATCAAACGTTATCAGGTGACTTAAATTTGTACAAAGTTGTGTATCTATCTATCTATCTATCTATCTATCTATCTATCTATCTACATGCATACATATGTATATTATTTCTTTACTACCCACAAGGGGCTACACACAGAGGGGACAAACAAGGACAGACAAACGGATTAAGTCGATTACATCGACCCCAGTGCGTAACTGGTACTTATTTAATCGACCCCGAAAGGATGAAAGGCAAAGTCAACCTCGGCGGAATTTGAACTCAGAACGTAGCGGCAGACGAAATACCTATTTCTTTACTGCCCACAAGGGGCTACACACAGAGGGGACAAACAAGGACAGACAAACGGATT
>NC_068988.1:86298845-86299614 GCF_001194135.2 Octopus bimaculoides
GTATCTATCTATCTATCTATCTATCTATCTATCTATCTATCTACATGCATACATATGTATATTATTTCTTTACTACCCACAAGGGGCTACACACAGAGGGGACAAACAAGGACAGACAAACGGATTAAGTCGATTACATCGACCCCAGTGCGTAACTGGTACTTATTTAATCGACCCCGAAAGGATGAAAGGCAAAGTCGACCTCGGCGGAATTTGAACTCAGAACGTAGCGGCAGACGAAAATACCGCTAAGCATTTCGCCCGGCGTGCTAACGTTTCTGCCAGCTCGCCGCCTTAATATGCATATATATGTATATGTGTGTGTTTAGATGGGTGTGTGCGTATGTATGTGTGCGTGTGTGTGTGTGTGAGTGTGTGTGTTGCCTTTTGTGGTAAGAAGTTTGCTTCCCAACAACATGGTTTCAGGTTCAGTCCCACTTTGTGACACTTTGAACAAGTGTCTTCTACTATAGCTTCAAGCCTTGTGAGTGGATTTGGTAGACGGAAACTGAATGAAGCCCGTCGTATATATGTGTGTATGCGTGTGCGTGTATGTAAGTATGTATGTGAGCGTGTGTGTTTGTGTGGGCGGGTGTGAGCATGCGTGTGTCTTTCCGTCTGTGTTCACGACCGGCGTTGATGTATATACATCCCTGTAACATAACAGTTCGGTAAAAAGAACCGATAGAATAGTACTAAGCTTTTAAAATAAGTACTGGGGTCGATTCATTCGACTAAAATTCTTTACGGCAGTGCCCCGGCATGGCCA
>NC_068988.1:86300959-86303980 GCF_001194135.2 Octopus bimaculoides
TATATATATATATATATATGAGTGTACAAACGATAGAAGGTGCCGCTCAATACATTTGGTAGGATTTACAAATATTTTTTATAACACTTTGACTAACTTTCATATGGCTTAAAGTTTCATGGGTGTGTAGGACACGACCATCTTATCAGATATTATGGACTTCCTAATATGGATGTGTCCTACATGCTGATGTGAAGCTGAGTCAAACTCTTATTAAATTTACATACATATACACACCACACACTCATGCATACACATATGTGTGTGTTTGTGTGTGCGTGTGTGTGTGTGAGTGTGTGTGTGTGTGCGTTTGTGTGTGTGTGTGTGTGTGTACCTGCATGCGTGTGTGTTTCTGTATGAAGAGGATCTAAATTATGTTAGAGGAAACGTGTTCTGTAAGGGATGAAAACCGAATACTTACAGGCAGCGTGATTCGCCATACTCGTTATCCCATCCGTAGGACGGGAAGTTTCGCGGTTTGCCCAGTTGGACCTCTCTGCCTTCAAGAGCCACCAACGAGTTCGGACCAACAGGTTTGCCTACATGAAACATATCATCATCATCATCATCATCATCATCATCATCATCATCATCATCATCATTTGCTACATTGTTTTGTTATATTGTAATGGTCTGTACGAAGGGGCTATACCCTAATCCTTCACTGGTCTTCCGGTGCTAGTTAAGTTCAATGCCATTAACGTTCCTCTTGAACTGTCGGAAATCAGTTACTACAGGAAACACTTGTGCGAACCTGGTATTCCAAAGAACTGACATTCTTCGAACACACGGCTGGGCATTGTGGTTAATTTGAGATGAAAGGGAAGAAGAGATAAGTGATTGGAAAAGTGCCTGAAGAGAAATGTCAGAAGACCAACCAGCTCCAAGAACCAGGGGCCACAGTAGTTGTGGTGAAATGTCACAGGAGAGGACAAAACATAACTGTGGAACAGTGTTTGGAGTATGCTAGTGAGTGAACGCATGCCAGTCAGTCAGTCAGTCAGTTACCTTCAGAATGTCAGTAACATTGTCCCAGATTTGGGAGTAGCATTCAATTGTAGGTTAGCCTCAATGTTGATAAATATGATATCTGCTTTTTTACGAAACCTATGAAAGGCATTCGGAATATATCCTAGCGTCACACGATACATACTAACTGCTAAGCGGATTGTAACTCCACATGGTACCTGTTTACAGCTAGGTGGGCTGTGTCATCATATGCCACTTATTTGACTTATTTTGGATGTTGCAAGCATTGGAGCCTCTTCTCCGATTTGAAGATACCTTCCTCTTCCCCTGTTTCTAGCCTCGGGGACCCAGCCCTGTAATGGGTCAGTGGGCACAGCTATTCCCATTGACTAATAGATAAGAAAGAGGTGGACTGTCCGTCATCACGGTATCTCTTTACAGCTAAATGTTGTGTTCTTTACATACATTTTGCTACTGGATAAAATCTACGTGCTAATGATATATATTTACACTAAAGTGATACAGTCATCAACTCGGTCAAACGTGTTTCACGTAAAACAAATTTAAAAGTTTGAAATCTGAAATAGCAAAGTTCTAAAATTTTACCGGTTTTCATTTCAGCATATACCCATGTTGGAGGCTTCGTCACTACGTTGACTGGGAGTTGACGAATAAGGACAGAAGATGTTTCTAGATGAATACGTTCGTGCGCCATGCCCATCAGAAGGGCCCACTGTATAGAAAAGTAGATATCATCATAATAATAATAATAATAATAATAATAATAATAATAATAATAATAATCCTTTCTACTAAAGGTACAAGGCCTGAAATTTGGGCGGGGAGAACTAGTCGATTACATCGACCCCAGTGTATCACTGGTACTTTATTCATCGACCCCGAAAGGATGAAAGGCAAAGTCAACCTCAGCAGAATTTGAACTCAGAACGTAGAGACAGACGAAATACTGCTAAGCATTTGGCCCGGCGTGCTAACGATTCAGCCAGCTCACTACCTTAATAATAATAATAATAATAATAATAATAATAATAATAATAATAATAGTGATGATGATGATGATGATGATGATAAGGAAGGGGAAGATAGTCGTAGGGTTGGTATTGGTAGTTGTGGTGATAATTGTGGCAGAAGTAATTGTAATTATGGTGGTGCCGATGATGAGTGAGGTAGAATTAGTTTAGGTGGTTGTGATGTTGGTGTTGGTAGGAGCGGTGTCGGTATTGGTGGTGATGGTGAGAGAAGAAGCGACGGTGGTAGTGGTGGAAGTCATGATGGCGGTGGAAGTCATGATAATGGTGATGATGATGATGATGATGATGATGATCGTGGTGTATTCAGTAATGGTGGTTGTGGTGATGATGATTGCGATGATGATTGTGATGATGGAGGGTGCTGGTGATGGTGGGGAGGAATGTGATGACTATGGTGATGGTATTATTACTCTTACCCATTTGCTCTCCATGGTGATGGGAAGTTCAAGCGGTGTATCATTGATCATTTGCAGTATGGCGTTTTTCACCTGCCGTCTGTAGGCTGTCACGTCAACCACTTCCGGCCACACGATGGGTTTACCATCAATCCGCTGGTTAACCTGTTAGTCGAGAAAAGTATTGAAAAATGAGTGACTGACTAGGCATAAATTAAAGAATAAAGCCGATTGTGACTTAACCGCAACAGTATTCTTTTCTTCTCTAGGCACAAAGCCTGAAATTTTTTGGGAAGGGGCCCAGTCGATTAGATCGACCCCAGCACGCAACTGGTGCTTATTTTATCGACCCCGAAGGGATGAAAAGCACAGTCGACCTCAGCGGAATTTGAACTCAGAACATAAAGACAGACGAAATAACACTAAGCATTGCGCCCGGCGTGCTAACGTTTCCGCCAGTATTAAACCACAAAAACATTATGAATTTCTAATATCGGCACTAATACATTTTAAACCATTAATTTTGGAGGAGTTAGGCCAGTCATGAGCAAATTGTGGCCCGCGGGATTGTGTGGATAAAAAAAATTATATTAATCTTTTTTAGT
>NC_068988.1:86304977-86311655 GCF_001194135.2 Octopus bimaculoides
GTGCGTGCGTGTATGTGTGTGTATCAAAGAGAGAGAGAGAGAATGTGTGTGAGTGAATGTGTGTCTGTGTGTGTGTGTGTGTGTGTGTGTGTGTGAGAGAGAGAGAGAGAGAGGGTATGTGTGTCTGTGACTTTGTAGGTATGCATGCTTGCGCATGTGTATGTGTGCGCGCGCATACGTGCGTATGTGTGTGTGTGTGCGTGTGTGTATATCAATATGTGTATGAATATGTATCCGTTTGAGTTATTTGTGCACGAGGTGTTTGTGTGTGCGTAAGTGTGTACGTGTGTATGTGTGTATGTGTGTATGCGTGCGTGCGTGCGCATAATTTAGTGAGTATGTATTTGCACGCTTGTGAGAGGATGTTAGAGACACTTACCGTATCGTCCCAGAACATTTCGTCTACACCAGTCTCAAAGATGGTCTCGAACTCGGCATTTATCCGTTTCTGTGCGGAAACAAGAGCATTAATGGTGTTGTTGTTGTTGTTGTTGATGATGATGATGATGATAATGATGATGGTGGTGGTGGTGAGGGTGAGGGTGGCAGTGGTGTTAGTGACATGGGTGATGTTGGTAATGATAGATGCTCTCTGTTTTTCCTTCTTGTGCAAACATACGTATATATATATATATATATATATATATATATATAGTAAAGAATTTCGTTGAAGAGATTTTCCTTACTTGCTGAGTTGTGGTGAAAAAATATATAACAAAAGAAGGAAAATGCACACAATTTAGATATTTTTAATATTTTATAAACTTGAATATTATGATAGTCTACGGGTTTCATATTTTGCTACTCATGACTAGGAAATTGGTTGAAATATTGCAATTTCGAGTATCTTAAGGAATTTTTTGTCCATGTTGTTTGTATGAGAGTTTGTTTGTACAATACAAACAACATGAACTAAAAACTTCTTAAGTTACAACAAAATTGCAATATTTTCATCAATTTCCCAATCTTGATTAGCAAAACGTGAGACTGGTAGGCTATCATAATATTCTATCTTACAAAATACATTAAAAATATCTAAATTGTGTGCATTTTCCTTCTTTTGTTATGTATTTTTTCACTATCTACCTACCTATCTATCTATCTATCTATCTATCTATCTATCTATCTATCTATATAATCATTATTATTACTATTATTTCGCTTAGGCATTGAGATACTAATATTAATACCCTGGTGTTAAAATTGTGTACATATTCTGCACAACAATGCGTCAGTCGAGAGCAGAGCAGTAATATGAAAATGAAAATGAAAATGATAAGGGAATAAGAAATTGTGCCAGGAACTTCATTAGCTTACAGATGATGTTCCTGCTATAAGATGCAATGCACTCATAGTTGAGTGCTTGTGTGTCACTCTAGAGCTTCACCGCCACGTCAAAAAGATTTGAAGTGTTGTGAATAAAGTGAGAGTGACCGGAGAATATTACACCAGACCTAGAAAAATATGGCAATCGGAACACTTGTCTTGCAGCAAGTCAATATCTCAGGATGCATTTGCAGTACCAATACTGATACCAACATTTGGGGTACTTGACTGGTCCACAGAGGAAATCCACTCATAGTCATTAAATCTCGCAAGATCCTCACAGCAACAGGAAACTTCCACAAAAGCAGTAATATCGACAGGCTCTAAGAATTGATGAAGGCGGCTGAGATTTGGGATTAGTGCAGTCAGCCTTTTAATGTCGTATAGTTTCTGTCAGACAGATCCTGTTAAACAACAGCAGCATAAATAAATACATCAACCTAGCGCTGATAAACGAAGACAACTTCCTACGTGTCGATCTTCCTGACACCTGCCATGCAACCCCAAAACAGCTGGACTAACATGCCTCAAAGAAGACCTGGATGTGAAACGCTCAGCATTCCAAAAGAAGACGAAGCAGTGGTACGTTTTCTGAAGACTTGAAGATGACAGCATCGGCATAATGTGAAATAGAGGAGCCCTTGAAGCCCCAAGATGCAATCGAAGATGTTGATTATATTACATTTTAATAGAAGACATCACACATGTAATCAGCAGCTGCTCCAAAATGTCGTCAAGGTACTACCTCCCAATGCGACATAACGTTACCGCTAAAACATTATACAATACAATCCGAAAAACGATTGTCCCGGGATGAATATAGAAAACCCTCTGTTATTGAATATGTACATAAATGTCAATAGAAGGAACACTAGTGGAATATTCCCATCAAAACTTCTACCAAATGCAAACACAACAGGCTGCATATCGTTGTTTGGGACAGAGAAAAACAAGTATGTATGTTATAGAGGTCAGCTGATGTTAATATCTTTCCCCAAATCAAAGAGAAAGCAGACAACTACAGACAACTACTTCGAAACTTCAGCTCCTGCATCCAGATTATAAATTCACATTTATACCAATAATAATTGGTGCATTTCATTTTGTGGAGCGACAATTTGGAAAAGTTAGAGTTTTCAGAAAAAGATCTCAGCCAGATAATACTCACTTTACGCATACAATCTGTAAGCGAAGAGTAAAAATATGTAAGAGTATACTGAAGATCAAAACGGGAATTTTCTTTTGTTATCTACATTCCAAAGATGGAGCTTTGTATCTTTGTCAGAAACCAGGACCTTTCTTACAGGAAAATTTTAAATAATTAAGAGTAGAAAATAACATGCATACATGCACACACACACACACACACAGACACACACACAGACACACACATACACACACACACACATACACACACACACGCACGCACGTACACATGCACACAAGAACGCACGCACGCAGATACATACATACATACATACATACATACATGCATGCATGCATACATACATACATACATACATACATACATACATACATAGTGGTCTAAATTTAAATGTATACACAACATTGTTTCTATATTTTTGACCGGCTCTTTCTCTTTCGGTGAGGAATTTGAAAAATATTAGCAGAATCTAGTGACAGCTACAAGCATACATACATACATACATACATATCAATTAAGTATATCAATTAAGTATATCATTCGTCATTTAAGTATATATGAGCCTGTCTAGATATGCAAATATATGCATGAAAATACATACATAAGATAAAACATATGAATCTGCACGTATACATACATATATACATACATACATACATACACACATACATACACACACACATACATACATACATACATATATACATGCATACATGCGTACATACAAAAATACCATGTTGATGTTAAAATTCCAATGAAGGAGCCTTGGATCTAGGTTAGAAACTTTATTGGCAAGAAATCTTGAAATAAAACTCAGAGCACTCAGAGAGCGCAAACCTCCACCAAGGCAGAATCCTTGTCCGGTACCGGATCGATCCCAAAATCTAATCAGTTTGTGACAGTCACGAGACCAAACATCCCTCAAAGTTTCATCCAGCAGTTCTTGAGATATTTTGTCTACAGACAAACAAACAAACAAACACGACTGAAAACAATACCTCCGCCTTCGCTAAGGTGGGGGTAATAATCACACACACACACACACACACACACACACACACACACACACACACATTTGTGTGTGTGTGTGTGTGTACCATTTTAATATAAATCTTTCTGTTGTTAGTCAAATTCCAGTGAATTCTGCTTTGCTAGAGACCAATTTTTTTTATAAGAATTAAAATATTGTTAAAAGATAAACTACATACATCCATCCATACATACATACATACACATGCATACATAAATACATACTGACAGACAGACAGACAGAGGTAGATACGTAAATAATTGCACAAATATACGCATTCATACATATATACCTACATGAATGCACACAGATCTGAAACGTTTGAACCAAAATTAGAACCTACTGTTAGTAGATCAGCCAACATAAGCTTATTGACGTAGACTGCCGAAGTGTGTCCGTAGTAGAAGATTAGTGGCAGTCTTAATCTGTCTGGATAAAGATATAGAGCCGAGTCATCTGGAATTAAGAACAGATAAACTGACATATACATGTGTATGTGTGTGAACATATATTCGCATAATTTTGTGTATGTATATGTATGTTTGTCCATGTATATATCAAGTCATTAAAAATGAAACCGAAAGTTTATTTTACTTTATCTCAACAAAAAGCAATGCAGTTAATCAAAGTATGCACCTAAATTATCAACACAATTTTGCCATTTTATCGGTAGCATATTTATGCCGGCAGCGAAGAATTCTGGAGAGTGAGAGGCGATGAAATCACGAAAGGCTGTTTTTGTATCGTCTTCAGATTTAAAGTTTTTTCTTGCGAAAAGTTGTCTAATGCCTGGAAAACGTGATAGTCACTTGGTGCAAGGTCTGGTGAATATGGTGGATGACAGAGTACTTCCAAGATCAGTTCCTGTAACCTGAGTAGCGTTCATTGTGCAGCATGTGGTCGAGCATTGTCTTGCAAGAGAATTGGCCTGTCTCTATTGACCAATCTCGGTTGTTTAATTGCAAGTTCACTCATCATTTCATCCCATTAGTTGATGTATACATCCGCTGTAATTGACTTACCAGGTCTCATGAAGCTGTAGTGGACGACACCAGCGCTGGATCACCATACAGACAGCATTAGCATTTTTCGATGAATATTCTTTTTTGGATTATGTTTTGACACTTCGTCTCTATTCAACCACAATGCAGAACACTTGCCATTGTTGAAAAGAATCCATTTTACATTACATGTAACAATATGATGCAAAAATATTCGCTTTTATGCTGTGACAGAAAAGAACAGCAAGTTTCAAGACGACGTGGCATTTGATGCTCGTTCAGTTCGTGTGGTACCCACTTGTCCAGCTTCTTTACCATGCCGATTTGTTTCAGATGATCCAAAACAGTTGGAATTGAAACATCAAACCTTGCTGCTAACTCACGCATAGTTCGAGATGGGTCCGCTTCCACTACAGTTTCCAACTTATCCCTATCTACCTTGCTCTCGGGTCTTCCACGGGGCTGATTTTCAAGAGTAAAGTCACCAGATCGGAACTTCTCAAACCATCGATGTACAGTGCGCTCATTCGCCACATCTTTACCAATCAGCTCATTGATATTTCGAGCTGTCTGGGTTGCATTGGTTCCACGACGGAACTCATATTTATAAACAACACAAGCGGAAACCAGAGGAACATAATTAATAACCACGCTCAAAAACAAATATATACATATATTCTTCTACATTTATAGAAATTCCAAATATATAAATATAAAAATACCTATAAATAGATAAATATCGATGTGATACATAAAACACAGTGAATTTTAGATTTAAAAGTTATAATACATTGGTGTAATAAAAATTTCAGATGATAAAACATTAAAAGGACGTACTAAAATACCATGAAAATACTACAAAAATTTTAAAATTCTATCTACGGGCCGGTTCAGAGGCGTGCCAAGTAATATGATATATTTCATATTTTTAAAACTGACACTCTCCTCATCAGGATGTTTTCACACAATACAGAAAAAAAACAACAAAAAAACAAAACAAAAAAACAAAAAACAAAACAAAAACAAATGCAGAAATACAATTATACAATTACATACCAGCCTGAAATAAATCTTTCAAAAAAGATGATGGTGCGTATTTTACTTTTGAGATGACTGTGTTTATATGTATGTTAACTGATATCTAACTGTTCAAAGAAGACTTCGTAGCGGCTACTCGTGAAAATGGACAAAGTTTGGCATCGTAGTGTTATCAAGTACCTGTTGGAAAATAGTTTAGCCCTTCCGCCTCCAAGTACATTTATGCTGATATGGTTGCTACATTAGGGGATGACACTCCAGATTTACCAATAGTACAAAAGTGGGTGACTGAATATTGGGGTGGGGGAGAGTTTCTGCTCGGTGGATGCCACGTCTTCTGACACTTGATCCCAAGCGCACCAGGCTGATTCACATCACAGGAAAATCTGACACTGCTTGAAGCAGATCCAGCTGATTTCCTTGAATGTTTCCTAAGCCAGAATGAGTGCCACGTTCATCGCTTTTAGAAACAAAGAGACAATCCATGCAGTGGAAACAATCATTCTTCACCTGTTCCAAAGAAAGCCAAGGTCGTTTCATCTGCATGGAAGGTGACTACCTCATTTTGGGGACATGCAAAGGGCATTGTGCTTATTAACTATCTTCAAAAGGGCCACACCATTAATGGAGAGTACTATACCAACTTGCTGAGGCAGTTATGAAAGGCTATCAAGACCATCAAGAAAACTAACGAAAGGGGTCTTGTTTCGAGAGGCCAATGCTCCAGCACACAGGTTCATGGTTTCAATATCTGGTGTGCGTGACTGTGGCCTTGAATTGACTGATCATCCTCCTTATTCTCCTAATTTGGCTCTGTCTGACTCATCTGAAAAAACACTTGGCTGAGAACTAGTATTGCAGTGATGATAGCATCATATCTTCTGTTGATTACTTTTTTGACTAACAGGGTGAAAGCATTTTCACCAACGGGATACATGATCTGGAACACCGATGGAAGAAGTGTGTGTACTGCAAGAGGGACTACGTTGGAAGATAAACTTTGTTTGGTCACATTCCATGAGAGTATCTTGGTCATCCTATGAGCTTTTCAGCCGACCTTCGTATGTGTGTGTGTATACATATATACATACATATATATATGTATATATATATACATA
>NC_068988.1:86311665-86312361 GCF_001194135.2 Octopus bimaculoides
TTTGGTCACATTCCATGAGAGTATCTTGGTCATCCTATGAGCTTTTCAGCCGACCTTCGTATGTGTGTGTGTATACATATATACATACATATATAACGTGAGAGAGTTAGGGGTTGGGGGTTCAACCCACTAAGGGATAGTATCTATCCAGTATACTGCTGGGAGGGTACCCAATTATTGCTACACTAGTGCTATACTAGGTGCAATCAATGGGAGCGGGTAAAAGTGGAGGTTTTACCCAAAATTTGTGTAACAATTAGAAAATGGAGGATAATATATAGAAAGAGAGAGAGACAGAGACAAACAGACAGACAGACAGATAGATAGATAGATAGATAGATAGATAGATAGATAGATAGATAGATAGATAGATAGATTTAGTGTCTGTATGCACACACATATATATAAACATCAGGTCATTAAGAACGAAATGTCCGATTTTCTTTTGCATCAAGTTTGGCAGTTTTTAACTTTAGCGTGTTATCCTGACAATTATTTGCTTTACAATATTGAAGAATGACATCATTACTTTTCGAAATGTAAATCATGGTGTCTGATTATATTGTGAGTTTTCTCTTGTAAATCAATTTTTGTGATTATTAAGCGGAATATAGCTCACTGCAACTCCAGTCTGTTAACACTAACAATCTCAAAATAGAGCAGTGTATTTTATATTTCACGCACACACACACACAC
>NC_068988.1:86313136-86314708 GCF_001194135.2 Octopus bimaculoides
ATATATGTATGTATGTATGTATGTATGTATATATATATATATATGTATGTATGTATGTATGTATATATATATATATATACAAAGCTTGAAGCACGTGTATCGCGATATCCTTTGTGTTCTGTTTTCAATTTATGTTTGATATATATATATATATGCGCTAAGCCTGTTCCTGTTACTCGTTGTTTGAAATAAAATCTCAATGTTACAGCCCAAATCGACCTACATTATTTTCAGATATGACTAACTAATAAGACTTTGAACACTCAACTTATGAACTTCTTAAATATTCTTAACTAAGTCAGAGAATGAGAATGCTGCATCGGATTGTTTTTGGAAGGTTGTGTATGCCAGTTCTGAGTCAGTTTGTGGAGGATAAGATGATACACAAAACTAAAGATTAGCTATCGAATCTAGGTCAGAAGTTCAGCATAATGTACGAATTAGATAAGCCTGATAAAATTGTTTTCAACCGATTGTGGACGGTATTGTAACTTATTTAAAACTGCCAGTTACTGACTTATCTTTTCATGTGTGAGCGTGCGCGTGCGTGGGTGTTTCTGAGTGTGTGTGTGTGTTTGCGTGCGTGCGAGCGTGTGAGCGTGCGTGCGTGTGTATGTGTAGGTATGTATGCATAATGATTAACTGAACATTTCAGCTACACCTTTGCAATGCATTTGTCACAGGACAAGATAGCATATCATGGGTTACAGTATTTCTTCCTTTTTATAGACAATAGAATGTGCGATGACGCAATTCATAGCCCAGTATGCCATGTTTTTATAAATTTTGTCTTTAAAGAAAATTGTGTTTTTTTTTTTCTGAGAAGTTACTGCAGCGAATGTCTTTTTTACGTTTTAATGTACTCAAATATTTAAATGTAGCTGCACGCAGCTTTAGCTTAATTGCCATTGCTAAATTTGTCGTTAACTAATTAATTTCAGCTTGACAAAGCTTTGGACATGCCAGCAAATTTATTATTTGCTGTTTACATATAAGAAAGGCAAATCTAATTGGTCTATGAACGATGTATTTGGTATCTGTAGCTGATGAAGAGTAACAACGCAGAAATACGTGTCCTGTAGTCTCACAACGTTATTCTAGCCCAGCGCGTTGTGTTTTCACACACATTGTTGATAACGAGAACTTCATTTCTGTGACAGCTGCTGTAGCGAAGGTATTTGTACGTTTAATTCTACATGAATGTGTTAAATATAAAAGTACACATCTTTATTATACCGTAAGATAAAAGACAAAACTGAACAATATTATAAATATCACATACATATATAATTTTATTGCGACAAACTAGGCGTCATGTACTATCAAGATTAATCTTCACATATGACCGGTTGGTTGGCTAGATGACTAAATAGCGTTGAAAAATGCACTGAAATAAATATCCACCAGGAGATTTGTCCAGTTGAATAATGTAACTTTTGTTGTTTAACCCAAGTCAGCCCAGACTGAATAGACCTATTGATCAGTGGATTTTTATAAACTACCATGAACATCCCATCCTTCAATCAATCATTTCATATCTAGGCCGTCATAATCCAGTGCGTCTCTCTCTTT
>NC_068988.1:86314718-86315614 GCF_001194135.2 Octopus bimaculoides
ATGTACTATCAAGATTAATCTTCACATATGACCGGTTGGTTGGCTAGATGACTAAATAGCGTTGAAAAATGCACTGAAATAAATATCCACCAGGAGATTTGTCCAGTTGAATAATGTAACTTTTGTTGTTTAACCCAAGTCAGCCCAGACTGAATAGACCTATTGATCAGTGGATTTTTATAAACTACCATGAACATCCCATCCTTCAATCAATCATTTCATATCTAGGCCGTCATAATCCAGTGCGTCTCTCTCTTTTTTTTTGAGAGAGAGAGAGTGTAGAGTTTAATTTGAAAGAAATTTGCTTGCATTTCTAGCAGATATTGTGGCCCTGTAAAGGCTCCTACGGTTTGATCGGTGAAGTATTTGCAATGAAGGTTAGCAGGCAGAGAGTGGGAAAACGGGCAGTGAGAGGGTAGAGTAAAGTAAATAATGATAAAATCCTGTTAGTAAATATTGTGCGGATTACTCACCGGCTATGGAGGTAAATAGACTTTCGTAGAGATTGTAGCTGTTCAGAAAGTATTCTTGAATATCTCTGGAACAAATCATGGAAGGGATACTATACTTCAGTAAATGTACATACACACACGCACACACGCACACACGCACACACGCGCACACACACACACACACACACACGCACATACAAACACACACACGATTGCTTGTTGTGGCCGGTCAGAGAGTGAGCATTGGTTTTGCACCAAAAAAATGTGCTAAGCTGTAAAGGCGATTCGTCAGACTCAGACTCAAATGACCAGAGGTACATAACCTTTGTGTGTGTGTGTGTGTGTGTGTGTGACTGAGTGTATGTGTGTGTGTGTGTGTGAGTGTGTTTATGCACAATTATATACATATAATAAAAAATACATACATATGCACACACACACAAA
>NC_068988.1:86316929-86318029 GCF_001194135.2 Octopus bimaculoides
GCTGTACTCTTTCACCACAACTTTCTCTCACTCTTCCTGTTTCTGTTGTGCCTGTAATTCAAAGGGTCAACCTTGTCACACTGTGTCACGCTGAATATCCCCGAGAACAACGTTAAGGGTACACCCTTACTTCCTGTTTGTGTTGTACCTGTAATTCAAAGGGTCAGCCTTGTCACACTCTGTGTCACGCTGAATATCCCCGAGAACTACGTTAAGGATACACGTGTCTGTGGAGTGCTCAGCCACTTGCACGTTAATTTCACGAGCAGGCTGTTCCGTTGATCGGATCAACTGGAACCTTCGACGTCGAAAGCGACGGAGTGCCAACATACTGGTTCAACAACGAGCAACAAGCAAATAAATACAGTATATAAAAATACCGGCCAAAATTAAAACTTTTGTTGCGCCTCTGAGTGGATGATGTCTCTCGAAACAACTTTATTACGTCCCATCAATTAGGTGTTTGCATTCAGAACAACGACGCCATGACCGCTGTGGTAGGACCTGTGACTATTCCTACTTTATTTTGTTCAACATTCAATTGAAATTATGTAACAAATCTAATGGAATTTCATGGAGATATCTACTACAGCAATACAACCAAACGTTACAATCAACACAAATAATAATACTAAATGCAGATAACATGAAACAGCGGACTTCATAAGTAGACAAGTTGTACATACACTACAACTATATATCATCTATAGGAAGACACAATCTAAACAGTTAAAGAATTGTGATTACTCATGTATGCAAAGAGTTGTGTATGTATGTATGTATGTATCTCTCTCTCTCTCTCTCTATCTCTCTCTCCCCCTCTCTCTCTCTCTCTCTCTCTCTCTCTCTCTCTCTCTCTTATATATATATATATATATTGTAACCTCGTGGGCATCGGTACCATTTTCCTCTTTCTCCGTTCTTCCATTCTCCGAACTTTCCATCTTTCCGACGAAGGGCTACGCCCGAAACGTCATACACTCTCTCTTTCCTTTCCTGAGCGTCCAATAATACTATCCATATCACGTCCTCACTTTGTTGTTTTTTGTTTTTTTGTTATTGTTTTTTTTAACTATATATATATACATATATATATATAT
>NC_068988.1:86318938-86320968 GCF_001194135.2 Octopus bimaculoides
TTCTATAGAAAGTATCAATCTTGATCCAAACACCTTCCAGTTATAGAGGAGATGGCATTTGAACCAACTCTAAATGACATTCATTTAGCTGTGAATAAACTGAATAATAAGTCTCCAGGGTCTGATGGAATCTGTGCAGAAGTCTTGAAATATGGGGGTGACAAAATGTTTAAGTTCTTAAATATATCAATTTATCACTGTTGGAGAAGTGAAGAAGTACCTCAAGACTGGATTGATGTCATTTTAGTCCCCTTGTATAAATCGGGACCAAAGGATCTGTGTGGTAATTTTCATGGGATTTCGTTTTTGTCTGCAGTTGGAAAGGTACTTGCCCGAATTCCGTTAGAACGTTTAAATACCTTCATAGTTCCAAGTATAGTGTCTGAGTCTCAATGCGGTTTTCGCTCCTCCAGGAGTACAGTTGATTGTACTTTTAGTATAAGAAAATTTCAGGAAAAGTGCCTTGAACAGAATCTGGCTTTATACCATTGCTTTGTTGATTTAAGCAAGGTATCCGATACTGTTAATCGAAATGCTCTGTGGCTAATTGTAAAGAAAATAGGTTGCCCAGAAAAATGTGTAAATATGATCAGGCTTTGCGTTAAGATATGAAGGCTAGAGTTAATTTTGGTGGTAGGCTCTCTGAATCTTTTGCTGAGGAAAATAGAGTAAAGCAAGGAGACCTTGATGCAACCATCCTCTTTGCAATATACTTTTCTGTTGTGCTGTCACACACTTTTCAAAACTCCGAGGAGGGTATTTACAATCTGACCAGAGTAAAATTCCAAAGATTTTTACTTCATTCGTTAAGGAACTCTTATACGCTGACGATTGCGATCTAGTCAATCACTCTGAAACGGGCCTGCAATCTCTTGGATTTGCATTTGGCACAGCTTGTGATGATTTTGGCTTGACCATCAACTTGAAAAAATAAATAGTTGTAATGATTCAACCTGCACGTGGTGCTGTTTACAACCCTACTAAAATTTTTGTTGAGGGTAAGTTACTTGAGGTGATTGACTCCTTCATTTATCTTGGAAGCTCTGTACAAAACGATGGAATTTTAGACACAAAAATACATCTGTGAATTCAAAGGGCAGCACAAGCATTTGGTGGTTTGGAGTCACGCGTTTGGAGCCAACGACAAAAATAATAACACAAAATTGGCTCTTTACAAATCGTTTGTTTTACCATCCTTCTTCTATTCTTCTGGAACATGGACATGTTATGAAAGACATTTCAAATTGTTAGAACGATTCCACCAAAAATGCCTTCACCGCATTGTAAACATTAATTGGGGCTTTTTTTTACTCCAGACACAGATGTCTCTGCGCCTGCAGGCATCACTTCAATTAAATCAATGATTCTGAAAAACCAAATGAGAATGTCTGACCGTTATTGTTTGAATGTTGGATGAACGCACACCCAAACAGCTGTTTTTTATGGCGAGCTTGTAGAGGGGGAAACGCAGTCGTGTAGACCTAAAATGATGTTTAAGGACGGCATAAGGACTACCATAATGTCACTTGGAATGGATCCAGAGGACATAGAAGCTCTTGTTTCGGGTCGAGCTGGATGATGCACAAAAGTGTGGCGTGGAGTGAAAACGTTTGAAGAAGCCAGGATAACACATGCAAGACTCAAGAGAGATTTATAGAAGAATGTTGCAATCGAGATGGTAAATCTCAGTGGTCTTCTTGAGTGCCCAGTTTGTGACAGACTATACCTTTCTTTTGCTGGGCTCAAATCACATTTGTGGACCCATGAAAAACGAACCTCCACCAACTATTCTGCTTATATATCTGTGCACACCGTGTATGCCACGAAGTCTGCAATTCTAACGGAAGTCTCAAAAGATATTTTAAGATCCATAAAGATCAGAAGTTAACTGCAGCTCTTGGTGGTCCAAATCGGATATGCAATTTATGCGGGTGACTTTTCAATATATTGTCTGGTTTAAAAAGCCATATCAGGCGCCATGATGGATCTAAGGTGTAGATACAAGAGGTGGTCAGAGTCTGTATAAGGAG
>NC_068988.1:86321987-86323258 GCF_001194135.2 Octopus bimaculoides
GCTGTCTGCTACCTGCTGGCGCTGACTAACGCCCTTTCCCTCTTTCTTTACGGAAATTGCCGAATTGATGTAAACAAAGACATGTTGACCAGCTGACAGGCAGTTGACAACCAGCATACTACTATCGAATGATCGCCAAAAATTATTGACTGGAGCTATCGAAAGAAACTAAAATATCTTGAAGTAAAGGATTACATAACCTGTTAAAACTAAGATCCACAGCAGCTAATATGAGCTACGAGTTAGCACAGCGGTGAATTGGTAAATATTTTCGCACCAAATCACAAACTTGCAATTTCATAGATCAAGCAATCCGGGAAGGCAACTACAGTGAAAAATACCTATAATAATAAAAGCGAAATTCTGTCTGTCCGCCTGGGACCCCTGTATCTCAGTCTACATTTGCTCTACATAGACATGTACCTTTTTAGAATCAGGATGATCGCGGGACTGAAAATCTGCCCTTCATTTGGTTCTTGAAATCTGGCATTGGGATCTGATTTAAAAGTATTTGTGTTGCTATTTCTAGCAGGTAAAGCTTGGCTGATTATCGCCATCTTGGTTGGTTTTTGTCAGATGACGTCAGAGATCAAGGGGGAGATAAATGACATTCGCTTCGTCAATTTTACGTCGAGATAAGAACTTTGGGACAAATTAGCCAACAGTTGGAATTCAACTTAGGACTGGAACAATAGAATGATTGCATTACAGAATTAATTCTCATCCGTCCTTAACCTCTGATCAGACATCACCAGGACATGCAGCCATTATAGGCGTATTATAGTCATGCTATTTATTTCTCTTTAGTTTGGGCCGCAAGCCCAATTATCCCGCCAAAGGAGCTAGCCTAAAAGTCTGTACAGAGTGCGACTTTTAAGTTAGTATTAGATATATCAGTACTTACTGGAACAGTGCATCTCAAACTACATAAAGCTATAAATAATAGCATGTAAATGTTGGGTTGGAAAACCCTTTCGGATAGAAAACGTCGAAGGCTGTCTGTGGACCTTGTTATAGAATTCCTGTCATGTCTACAGGAAATGTGAATTGTGTCCCACGCGCAGCTTTTGAGCTTTTGACTTTTTTCTTCCAAAAGGGTTTTTTTTCAATCCAATATTCACAAGCTACTATTTATAGCTTGATGTGCTTCGAGATCCACTAATTACACACACACACACACACACACACACACACACACATATATATATATACATAAACACAATTATATTATACACACATATGACATGTTTCTGCCTACCAAATTCCTTTAC
>NC_068988.1:86323581-86328657 GCF_001194135.2 Octopus bimaculoides
TCATCATCATCGTCATCACCCTCATCATCATCATCGTCGTCGTCGTCGTCGTCGTCATCATCATCATCATCATCATTGTGCATTTCACTTCTCAGAGCTCTCGATTTCACTTGCTCCGACTAATTCTAAGTAAGAGCGAACAACACCTGTTGTCAATAGTCTCACGAGGGGTCTTCTCCAACAATACTTAACATCCAAGTTCCAATCTTAAAAGCCTCACTAATCTCAGTAAAACAGTTTTCTGAACATGTTCTACCCACATGTCAATCCCAATTTCCCCCAACAAACTCCTTAAACTTAGTTGTTAGTGCTTCTAACACCCCCAGCAACTATTGTACTGACAGTTACTTCGATCATTGACCACATTCGCGCAATCTCATCTTTTAGTGGCTTGTACTTCTCAGCTTTTTTCTAGTTCTTGATCATCCCACTTGCACATCCTCGGGTATGGCAATATCTATGATCTTGGTTTTCTTCATCATTTTATCAACTACAACAATGTCTGGTCTTCGAGCTTCAATCACTCAATCACACTGGATTGTAAAATTCCTCAAGATCTTATACTCACTATTTTCAGTGACATCTTCTGGCTTTATCTCATTTTAATAACCTGTCAAGATCGTCCTCCTCACGCAATCTCCAATGAACATACTTAGCTACGTCATCATGCCGCCTTTTGTATTTCTTTTGAGTCAATTTACTACACTCACTCACAATATGTGAGACTGTTTCATCGTCATCGTCATCGTCATCATCATCATTATTATTATTATTATTATTATTATTATTATTATTATTATTATTATTATTATTATTATTATTATTATTATTATTTCATATACGCACCACAAATTAAAATGTTGGAAAAAATTTCGAACATCGGGTAACAAGTAACCTTAGATGCCAAGAACCTTCCTAAGTGTCCTAGCTGCCCCTAATAACACTGGAGCTGCACTAAACTAGGTTTTATGCCTATTTCTTCTATCCGTTTGTTCAAATCTTTAGGGATACTTCCTAATGCACCTATAACTACAGGGATATATTTTACCCGCATTCTCCACAGCCTCTGTAACTCAATGGTTAGGTCCAGGTACTTTGCTATTTTCTCTATGCCTTTCATATTGACTTTCTCAATCATATATCTGGCACTTTCTATTCCTGATGTCAACTACAATTAAAAGAGGCCTTTTAGCTTCTACTACTTTGTCAGTCTGAACGTTAAAAGCTCATATTTCTTACTTTCTGGCATTTTACTAGGTTCATGTTCATACCATTTATCATCGTGGTCAAATCCTAGCTTTCTACATAACTCCCAGTGGATTATTCTCCCTAAGATGTCATGTCTTTTCTTGTATTCTTTTTGTACCAACATGCTACATTTACTTACTATACGAGTACACTTTCCTCTTTCGATTTGCATAACCTACATTGGGAATCTTACCTGGTTTTTTGTCTGTCTTGCCTTCTTTCCACTAAGTCCTCAATGCTTGATCATGTGTTGCTACTAACAAACTTTCTGTCTTTCTTTTCGGCCTTCCTTTCTGCAACCATAACCATGTCTCACTATTACTATCATTCAACATTTGATAGTTTCAGGCAGATTTCTACTGAATCACGTGCTACACCTCCGAGTTGCAGGGGTATGTGCAGCATTGTGTGTTCTTTTTTGTTGTTGGGGGAGTGCAAGCTCTTCCCAACATTGTATTGTGTCAGTTTGTTTTGTTATGAGGTCTGGTCGCAGTCTTTTGTTGTATTAGAGTCTGTATTGTGTGTTGTGTGTGTAATGCGAATTGTGTTCTTCTGTTGTGTATCCGGCCTATAGAATACATGTCGTGGTTGTTTATTTTATTGAATATTTACTGTATAGAGTGTGTCTTGTGTTTGTGGATTGTTTTGTTTGTGTTGTATCATTGAATTCATAGTGTCTTGCATAGGATGTGGGCTGTTCCTGGTAGGGTTATTTTTTGGATAGTGTGTAGTATTGAGGGTCCAGATATGGCTTCTATGTTTTTGTGGAACCACTTCTTAATCAATATGGTACCCAGACCTACTCTGGCCTGGAATAGTAGCATCTGTCACTGGAGTCAGGGTTCAATTGAAATCATGGGATGCAGCATGGTAGATGTGAACCCTTTCGGCAGATGAACTTATTAAGTCAATGGTGAATATCACTAGACGCTGAGCGGATGAACAAACAGCAAACTGCCAACGGTCAGGATCAGCCATTTCAGTTAGTGAGATACTTCTATCATATGCAGTCGTGGCATACGTAGATGAAATATTTCATCTAGCGAAAGACCAATGTGTCTAAAACCCAAGCCAGCCGTTCATGCTGCATCGCTCGATTGGGACGTCTGACATGGAGGAGTTGCATTAGTCAAGGCAAGTTTCCCGACCGATGATGATTTTTCATTTAAACGCATCTTGCTGTACAGTTGTTTTGTTGACATTTTCTTCCTGAAAGGCGGCGACTTAGCTGTTTCATCATCACGCCTGACAAATTGCTTAAAACCATTTCGTCTATCTTTTAAGGCGGTGGGTTGGCAGAATCGTTAGCACGCAGGCAAAATACTTAGCGGCACTTCGTCTTAACATTCAGAGTTCAAATTCCGCCGAGGTTGACTTTACCTATCATCCTTTCGGGGTCGATAAAAATAAGTACTAGAAGCAATTTTTTACGAAAATAAGAACACTGTGCCGCGCACAGCTCAGGACCGTGGAGGTGCACCAGGTGATGCAGTAGAAACTCGCATGAAACCACCGAAGGAAAACTTTTCATAATAATAACAAGCGTTTCTGCTATAGGCACAAAGCCTGACATTCTCATAATTATAATAATTCTTTTTCCAATAGCACAAGACCTGAAATTTTGGGGGAGGGCTCTAGTCGATTATATCGACCTCAGTGATCAACTGGTGCTTATTTCGTCGACCCCGAAATTATGAAAAGCAAAGTCGATCCCGACGGAATTTGAACTCAGAACTCAGTCGGAAGAAAAGCCGCTAAGTATTTTGTCCGGCATGTTAACGATTCTGCTATCTCACCGCCTTTTTCGTAATAATAATAATAATAATAATAATAATAATAATAATAATAATAATAATAATAATAATGATAATGATAATGATAATAATAATAATAATAATAATAATAATAATAATAATAATAATAATAATAATAATGATAATAATGATAATAATAATAATAATAATAATAATAATAATAATAATAATAATAATAATAATAACAATGGCACAAAAACGGAAATTAGGAGTATGCTTGATTGAACTAATCCCTCGGAAAACTATATATCAAATCCATAAGGATGAAAGGCGTATTCAGCCGGTACCGATGGCATTTGATTTAGGGCCGTAAACTGACGTCCGTTAAATACTGCAACTCATCCAATTCGGCGATCAAGTTTTCTTCTTACTCTAATAGCTTTTGTTTGTTCTTTTGAACAGACACCCGTATTTGTATTCAAACTCTCTGAATTAATATTGTAACATGGTTCGAAGAAGTTTGTTTTATGTTTATGAACATATGCAGTTAATGGAAACATTCAAATGAAACAGTATATATGACACGCGCAGAAAGTCTTCGTTAGAAATTTAACATTCCGGCTAATTTTTTACACCTCAAATACATATTCTTGTGGTCGTGGTGTGTTGTCTTCTATCGTGCCATGTAAAATACGTAGCTATGAAAACAGTTATAGGTTAAGAGTGAACGTCACCAAGGAGCGGATCACTCTGAAGTTTCCGCGCTCAAATGAACTGTATTTGTAGGCTTTGTTCACGGAAGGTTCTAGTCATACTACTAGACTATTATGTGAGCAACAGCAGTTCATTAGACCAAAATTGAGTTTGCGTACATGATCAACGTATAATTTTTATGTGGCAAAACGTGGGGTCGAATCCAACTGTTACAATATAATATAACCCGATACTCTTCACCATATCATATACTCTTTTACTCTTTTACTTGTTTCAGTCATTTGACTGTGGCCATGCTGGAGCACCGCCTTTAGTCGAGTAAATCGACCCCAGGACTTATTCTTTGGATGCCTAGCACTTATTCTATCGGTCTCTTTTTGCCGAACCGCTAAGTTACGGGGACGTAAACACACCACCATCGGTTGTCAAGCGATGTTGGGGGGACGAACACAGACACACATACACATAAACATATATATATATATATATATATATATATATATACATATATACAACGGGCTTCTTTCAGTTTCCGTCTACCAAATCCACTCACAAGGCTTTGGTCGGCCCGAGGCTATAGTAGAAGACACTTGCCCAAGGTGCCACGCAGTGGGACTGATCACCCGGAACCATGTGGTTGGTAAGCAAGCTACTTACCACACAGCCACTCCTGCGCCTGACCTCTTCTGCTCTCTGTGTCAGCTTGTTCCTTCCATGAGCCACCGGATGAAAGGAAGAAAGACAATGGAAAATTGATAGACAGCTGGTTCTTTTTTTTATTGTTGTTTTTGATGACGCTAACTTGTTATTGTTGATGTTTTTGTCGTAATTGTTGCTGCTGCTGCTGCGATTGTTGTTGTTGTTGATTTTGTAATTGTTGTTGTTGATGTTGTTGTTGCTTCTCCTGTTGTTAATATTGCCCTTGCTGCTGCTGCTGCTGCTAATATTTCCATTGTTGTCCAGCTGCAGTTGTTCTTCACAAGGAGGAAGCTAATCTAATCTTCAATCTGCAGCAACTTCCATTTACTTACCCACCCTCACTTACCCCAATTGTCCTCAAGTATTTCATTTACACTTCATCGTGTACGACTGTGCAGCGATATTGACGGTTCGCGCCTTGCCAACGCTGTTACGTTGAGCTGATGGTCAACATATCTAACTTCCGCCGGCTCAGAATGTCCAACCCGCTTTAAGTTACGATGAAATGATGCAGCTATGGTCACTCCGGCTCTGAAAATGCATGTGTGTGTGTGTGTGTGTGTGTGTGTGTGTGTGTGTGTGTGAAAGAGAGACAGAGAAAAAGAGAGTGTGGATGTGTTTGTGTGTGTGTGTGTGTGTGTGTGTGTGCATGTGTGCATGT
>NC_068988.1:86329040-86333298 GCF_001194135.2 Octopus bimaculoides
TGTGTGTGTGTGTGTGTGAGTGTGTGTGTGAGTGTGTGTGTGTGTGTGCGTGAAAGAGAGACAGACAGAGAAAAAGAGAGAGAGAGAGTGTGGGTGTGTTTGTGTGTGTGTGTGTGTGTGTGTGCGTGAAAGAGAGACAGACAGAGAAAAAGAGAGAGAGTGTGGTTGTGTTTGTGTGTGTGTGAGTGGGTGGGTGTCTGAGTGTGTGTATGTGTGTGTTAGTATGTGTGTGAGTGTGTGTGTGTTAGTGTGTGTGTGAGTGTGTGTGTGCGTGAGTGTGTGTGTGTGTGAGTGTGTTTGTGCGTTTGTGTTTGAGAGAGAAAGAGAGAAAGAGAATGCGTGTGTTTGTGGGTGAGTGTGTGTGCGCGTGTGCGAGCGAGCGAGCAAGCTATGCTACTGTGAATATGTACCGTGCGGAAGTGCAACCCGTCTAGATGTAAACAAGTGTCAGGTTGAAATACAACTCGCGATGTAAATTTGTGAGAATTGGAGGAAAAATCCTCTTAGCAATAAGTAAATAGGCTCCATTTGGAAGTGCAGTCCATCTAATAATAAGTGGGGAACGAGTGGAAGAATTGTTCACCTTGCTAGAAATTACACTTTCAACTTGGAAGTGTAACAGCTATCAGGTAGAGCTAGATTCTACCTTGTTTTAATTAGTTACCATGCACAAATACAGTCGAATCCCGGTTTATGAACTCCTTTCACCATGAACAAATTATGTTATGAACAATTTTTCGAATACAAAACGTTTCGCGTGACGAACGGTGTCTCGTGTAACGAACTCGCAAGCCGGTAGTAACGGCTGGTGACAAGCTGGGAATATCAGTGGGAGGGTGTCACTTGCTATCTAGCTCTCGCTCAGTACATATCTCTGATCGAATTCACTCTGCTTTCCCTTGAATTTCCAATGGGAACGGATAGTTCCAGTTTACGAACATTTCGGGTGACGAATGGCGTTCAGGAACGAATTAAATTCGCGAACATAGATTCTACTTTACACTCAACTTAGCATTAAATAATTACTATACAGCTTACTTTTCATGTGGAGGTACAATCTACGTAGTTTCAATAGTTGTCATTTAACTCTACATGGCAACTTTTTGAAGCTACGTACATTGTACCTTTATATTATAACTATGTGAAGCTAGAAGTGTCATATCTATATGATACCTCTTTAATACTTTGAACGTAGAGAGGGAATATATCCGCTCAATTTCTTTTTTTTTTCTTTTCACAACCATTGGAGCGCGAAGCGCTCCTCACGAACGCACGTTCGTATGATGGTTGTAATCTGTAAACAGTTTTGAGTAAGAACCAGAAAGAAAAGTATGAACACGCAATGCGCATGTGAACACTGAATTCGTAAAACGGCAGAGAAGAATAAAAACCCAATGTCAAACTAGTTATATGATGGTTTACATGCCACGTCTGACACCCCTATCACGCAGCTTGCTGCAATTTTCTTGTTACCTTTAACTGCAGAAAGCGGTTTTACTCAACGGCTAGGAGAAAAAGATATTTTGCTGCGAGAAACGGAGACACTGCCTAGCGACGCTTACTTTTTTTCTACAAAAGGCAATTTTTCAAGGTTTATTAATTTTTTATTTTACATATTTTTTCTCATGTAGGCGCAGGTGTGGCTGTGAGGTAAGAAGTTCGTTTCTCAACCACATGGTTCTTGGTTCAGTCCGACTGCGTGACACTTAGGGTAAGCGTCTTCTACTATAGCCTCGGGTTGACCAAAGTCTTATGAATAGATTTGGGAGACGGAAACTGAAACAAGCTCGTAGTATATGTGTGTATATATATATGTATATATATATATATATATATATATATATATGTATGTATGTATGTATGTATATATCTAAATGAATGTGTCCTTGTGTTTGTGTTTGTATTCCCACCAACACTTGACAACCAGTGTTGATGTGTTTATGTTCTCGTAACTTAACGGTTCGGCAAACGTGTCCGCTAGAATAAGTACCAGATTTTAAAAAATAAATACTGGGCACGCGCGCGCACACGCGCACACACACACACACACTCACACACACACACACACATACACACACATACACACACAAGCGGAGATAATTTCAGGTATTAAGAATTCTCCAAAGTTGACATACCATTACGGCTTATTGTCTGGAGATAAGAAGACAATTAAGGACACGTTTTTCTGCCTCAATGGGCGTCATTAGCAAAGCATGCATGCATACATACATACATACATACATACATACATGGTGGAAATTGACTCGTAGCCGAGTAAGACCACTTGGTTTCCTTCTCGCCGAGAACGTCACATACGGATCCTAACACCTGTAGGTGTTACAAGCCATTAGGTACCTCTACCAGTAACCCGACTAACTAGATGTTGGGACCTATAATGCCGAGTAAGTTCACTGGCCGACTCACACACTCTGCTACACATACATACATACATACATACATACATACATACCGGTTGCATAGCCATGACTTTTTACACACTCCATATACTAATTATGGACATTACAATTATTACATAATTCCCAGTTTCTTTCGAGTTAAAAATGCTATGCATTCTTTCCATAGTATTTTGCCCTTTATATGCTCTTTGTAAATTTATTTCTCTCCATATAAATAAAAAGCTATATGTGCTTATGTTTTTATCTTACGAATATATTTAGTTATATATATATATATATATACACAGTCTTGGCCAAAAGTATTAGGCCACCCCAATGTTGTGGGGTTCTGCTATCTCAATGTTAATGAAACTCGTGCACATGGTAGATTGTGGTATATTTCACAATATACATTAGTTTTAATATCTAGTTGACCCTCCATTAGCATCAATTACCGTTTTTATACTGTACTGTACATATGCAAGTAATTATGAGTAAGACCAACGTCCGAAATTAACTTATGTTTCCTTGATTATTTCAGAGTTTTACGCTGAAATATGTTGCAGATACAGTTAATAAACAGTAAAATGCCTAAAACAAGGGTTTTGAGTGAGTGTGAGCGAGGTCAAATCGTAGCTCATCATGAAGATGGAATGTCTCAAAAGCAAATTGCTCAGAAGATGAAATGTTCTCGATGTGCGGTGCAAACGACTCTTAAGCGCTTCAGAGAGAGACAAAGGATGTGAAGACAATACAAAGAGCGGGTAGACAAAAGGTTACATCACCTCGTGATGACAGATCAATCATCAGTCAGTGGCTCAGAAACAGGAGAAAAAACATCGTTGGAGCTCTGTGCGGACTTCAACGAGGCAAGTACTTCACAAATATCAAACAGAACTGTTAGAAGAAAGCTTGTAGAGTATGGTCCGAAAGGCTGTAATGCCAGGAAGAAGCCATGGGTTTCTAAATCGAATTTGGAAAAACGTCTTCAGTGGGCCAAAACCCACTCAGATTGGACTTGTGAGCAATGATCGAAAGTCATATGGTCTGATGAAAGTAACTATAAGGTAAGAGAGTACATGTACTCAATCAACATATAAACTTAATGTAACTAGTTTGTTGTCCAAAATATATTAAAAAAAGTATCCAACGTAAAGCTAATATTTTTCACGTTTTTACTCAGGTTTTGGTACATCTGGTGCAACTTTCGTGCGTTGCAGAGTTGGGGAAGCATTTAAGGCTGAATGTCTGGTACCAACCATAAAACATGGAGATGGTTCAACAATGGTGTGGGCCTGCATGTCTACCACAGGACCCAGAGGAATGTTTTTATGTCAGGGAAGGATAAATTCAGTTACATATGTTTCTATGTTATCGAATGTTTTAAAGCCATCAATTGCTAAATTGCATCCAAGAGTGTCGGAAAACAGTGTTATCTTTCAACAGGACAACGCTCTATGCTACACAGCAAAGAATACTCGTCAATGGCTTGAGATACAGGCTATTTTTCCCATGGACTGGCCAGTTCAAAGCCCCGATCAAAATCCGATCGAACACCTATGAGGAACTCTTGGTGAAGCTATCAGGAACATAACAATTAAAAATAAAGAGCATTTGTACCAAACGTTAAGAGAAGAAAGGAGTAAAATTGCGCCTAGCATCTGCAAGAAACTAGTTGATTCAATGCCTAGCCGTTTAAAAGCAGTAATTGATGCTAAAGGAGGGTCAACCAGATATTAAAACTAATGTATATTGTGAAATATACCATAATCTACCGTGTGCACGAGTTTCATTAACGTTGAGATAGCAGAACCCAAAAACATTGGGGTGGCCTAATACTTTTGGCCAAGGCTGTATATATA
>NC_068988.1:86336136-86339539 GCF_001194135.2 Octopus bimaculoides
CGAAATCGGATTAATGTAATGTAATGTAATATAAAGCTGAAGCAAATTAACACCAAATATACAGTGCATGTGTTTTTATTGGCTAAACTGGCAATATGACCATCCCCAAATACAACAATATATATATATATATATATATATATACACGAAGACTGTTCACTGTGATTTAGGCCTGCAATCCTTTGCGCGAACTTCAAAAAACCTTCTGACCGATTCAGTGAAAGTCAGGAAGCTAGACAGGCCAAAAACAGTGTTGTCCTGCTTCAAGAAGTTTGGATCCGTTGCGAAAATATTTTCTAACGAGGTAATCTTCCCTGTGGATGCTGTTGCGAACAGACGAGATAATCGGTATATTGCTGAGTCATCATTTCAAGTGAATGGTGTCTTCAGAACAAAGCATCCTGCCCAGGTGATGGTTTTAAGAGGTGTGGCATCAGATGGCCAAAAAAGGCCCCTGCATATTTTCAAATCTGGTGAGAGAATAAGTGCTAATATCTATTACTAAGTGTTAAGGTATCAAGTCCTGCCTTGGTTTAAGGCTAATTATAACGAAGTTAATTACGAGGTGGTGTCAAAAAGCTCCACTTTTGAAGCGTCTGTGTCACTTGAAACATTGTGTACGACCATTGTCTCGTCACTGTAATCTTGCCGAAGCATGCTCAATGTCTCTGTAGCAGACTTCCGAAGTTTAACGCAAAATTCCACGATGGCTCTTTGTTCCTGTCCTTGACAAAATCGCAGACAACAGCATACACATGGTCACAAAGACACAAATTTCACAACTTCCGAAGTAAGCAGAGCGATGTCACTCGGCACACTGCCTCATGAAAGTCACTGCTAGCTCTCACTGTGCACGCATCTGTGTACTGCCATCTGTTGGCGCGCTACAGAACAAGTCCGGGAACTTTTTGACACCACCTCGTATGTGTGGACTCAGGATGGAGCACCTACTCATACAGCGAAGAAAGTGCAAAAAGTTTGCAAGAACAATTTTTCTGCTTTTTGGCCTTCTGATATCTGGCCCTCCTCCAGCCCAGATTTGAATCCGATGGACTATTCTATTTGGGGCACTTTAGTGCAGGTTACCAATAGAACTTCTCACCAAACACTGAACACTTCAAGCAAGTTTTGAAAGAAAAAGGGGCCAAATTGTCTATTCATTTTATTATAAAGATCTGTGAAGCTTTCAGATGCCGTATCCAGTTGGTGATAGAAAATAACGGTGGACACATTGAGTAGAATCTCTGTTATAGGCAGTAATAACTTGTATGTAAATAACTTCGTTATATGTTGACTTTTCCAATGCAGTACAATAAAACATTCTCAAATTTCGTTTGGCGTTTCCAAGTTTTGCTTTCCCACCATGTAGAGGCGACCTGGTCTTGTTGTTACACGGGTAAGTTGTTACAAGTCCATTATTTCCAACTTCAAAAAATAGGTGGCACTCATGAAGGCCAACTCCATAGCATCATGACTAAACATGTGTATTGCACTGGCGGGCTGTCACCAGGAAAGCTATGGTTGAAAAAACGATTTTTTTTTACTCCAAAAGTGAAATTTTTCCACTAAGTTATTTCCTTAACTATTAAAGCACAAGTGGTGTTACTAAAGTAGTTTGTGGCTCATTAGAAAGTGTTGGAAGTTTCCTTCGATACATGAAGGTGTGTCCTGGATGTCATGCATTTGTAGTGCAGTGCACGAGGTAATCCCCAGAAATCCATGGTCGGGGCTAATTGTTACAGTGTATCAACTTACCCCAGACATGTAACAACTTACCTCTTCTATTTCAGTTTAACACGCCATGCCTAGAAATCACAAAAGGAAGATTACAAGTGGGGTGGTACCCTCCTGATAGCATGGAAAGAGCCGCCAGAAAAGTTGTGGATGAAAAGAAATCATTACGGGATGTTGCCGTAAAACAGCGCATAGTGGATGAAATAAACGAACGGGAAATCCAAACCAAAGAAGGCAACTCGCACAGAAAAGATAACAAAGGGGAAGGGAAAGTCAACTAAAACAGGTAAAGGCAAAGGGAAGCAGTCTCACAGCAAGCAAGTCGCCGATTGGAAATGCTTTGTCTGCTCAGACTGGTATTCCAACTCCCTTCCAGGTGAAGAATGGGTGCAATGCATGATCTGGTAACGACTGGGCACACACTGACTGTACTGATGGACGACAGGACTTTCTGTGTGATCTGTGTGTTGAGAAGTTAATGGAGGACGATTCCGACGAGATAGCACAGGAAACAATGTGGAAATTGGCTGATGAGGACTTTCAGTATCACAGTTAGGATATGAGGTGGTTCAAAGCACAGTTAATTAAAATAATACTTCCTAGATGCAAGAAGCAGGTGACGTATTCGTTTTAAACTTGTTTGTTAACATAATTCCGAGTTATCGACAGTTGTAACAAAGTTCCCCAGTAAGTGTCACAACGTAACCTGCACTCGGGGAAAATTGTTACAGCTGACACCACCTCATTAATTAGAACATATCTAATTAATGTTATGTAATTTCTGTTTTTTGCTGGTGATAACAATAAATAGAGATGTTTTACTAATTAAATCTGAAAAGGAACATCAGCTGTGTTCGTTGATGTGGGTTCCAAGGCAAAAAAAAAAAAAATGGAAAAAATGTAACTAGACCCAGTCACCTCTATGAGTACACATATGTGTCAAAAACGAGTTGTGCCTGCATTTCAAAAGTACTACCTTGTCACATTCTGTGTCACGTTGAATCTGAGAACTATGTTAAGAGTACGCGCGTCTGTAGAGTGATCAGCCACTTGCACGTTAATTTCATGAGCAAGCTGTTCCGTTGATCGGATCAACTGGAACCCTCGACGTCGTAACCGACAGAGTGCCAGTCATATATGTATATACACAGACATGCAGGAAGTAAATAGACACGTTTAATTTTCAAAATTTCTGAGCTAAGCGTCTTAATATGTTTTCACAATGTAATTATTCTTTTTCGTTTCAGGTACCATTATATTAAACATTTGCCAAGAGTAACCATGCCACGCACAAAATATTCGGCAGAGCTGTCAGATTTTCAAAGAGTTCGTATTGTTGGGAAATCTGAGGCTGGTCTTAGCCAGCGAAAAATTGCCGAAAATTTTCAAATTCCTCTTGCTACTGTTAATAGAATTATAGTGCAATTGAAAAGCCAAGGAAAAGAATCAACAGATTCTCGTCCCGGCCGACCTGGGCCCTCGGAAAGGAAGTTTTGCTGTTTGAAGAGAATTGTGGAAAACGAACCCCGTTCGAAGGCTTCTGACATTGCAAAACATCTAGAAGTTAAAAATACATCGAAATACTTAAGCAAGGACTACTTCCGATGTATTCACATGATAACATAACGGAAAACGAGTTTTTGTTCATGGAAGATGGGACTCCATGCCA
>NC_068988.1:86339882-86340249 GCF_001194135.2 Octopus bimaculoides
ATATATATATGTTGCATGATATATATACGCTCACACACATACGCGTACATGTTTACTTACATGGATAGATACATTCATAAATATGTACACTCATACATACATAAAACACGCAAACAAGTATTTATACATATATACTTACTTACACACATACGCATACATACATACATACATGCATACATACATACATACATACGTAAATAGTTTATTTCTTATATTTTCAAATAGACCAAAAGTCGAGAAAATCACTCACGCTTAGCAAAAATGCAAACGTCACTAAAGTTAGTGTACACCTGCAAGATCTTGAACGGATCAACGACATTTAAGTGACACTCAACGACAAAAAGTCCAGATCCACCATTACAGAAAG
>NC_068988.1:86344554-86348403 GCF_001194135.2 Octopus bimaculoides
TATATATATATATATATATATATATGCATACATACACACACACATACACATACTGACACACACATATATTTATTTATTTATTTATTTATTTATTTTAACACATGGATGAGCGTACTTTTTTTTCAAAGATTAGAAAAGTTTGGATGTAGAGATATGTAACATATTACTTAATGATGTAATAAAACAGAGTAAACCTATGAAAACATATTAGAAACAAACAAAAAAAAAAAACTATGACGGATTTACTCACCTTAGAGATGTGAGAAGGGGAGCAAACACCAACAACAATCAGAATAGCACTAAAGAAAATAATGTCAATTCTTCAGCAAACACGTTTCGACCAACGAATGCTCTCTTGTGGCTCGTCATGCCTTTATATGCGAATACACGAACGCGCTCGCGCGCATACACACAGACGCATACACGCACAGAAGCGCACACACACGCATGCTTGCTCTGTCCTTGCATGTTCTAATCTCTCGTTTCTTTGCTTCTCCTTTTCCTTATAAGCATCTCTTCCTCTGCATCTCTCCTTCTCTTTCTCTCTCTCTCCCTCCCTCACTTCCTATCTGCTTCTCTCTCAATCTGCCTCTGCCTCTCTCTCTCCCTATCTACCTATCTCTGTCTATTTGCTTCTCTCTCTATCTACCTCTCTCCCTCTCTTCCCCCCTCTCTTTCTCACACACACAGACACATTCTCTCTCGCAGATACACTTAGACCTGCATTGTTGCTTCTTATCGTCTTGCATGTGCACAGAAGAAAAACACAAACACACGGATAATCTATCTATCTATCTATCTAGAATCTATCTATCTATCTATCTATCTAGCTATCTATCTATCTATCTATCTGTTTATCTATCTATCTATCTATCTATCTATCTATCTATCTATCTATCTATCTATCTATCTATCTATCTATCAATATATATATATATATATATATATATATATATACTCTTTTACTCTTTTACTTGTTTCAGTCTTTTGACTGTGGCCATGCTGGAGCACCGCCTTTAGTCGAGCAAATCGACCCCAGGACTTATTCTTTGGAAGCCTAGTACTTATTCTTTCGGTCTCTTTTGCCAAACCGCTGGAGTTCAGGACTTTTACGAGCGAGTCTTTTAGGATTCTCGTGCATTTGGCAATGCATAACTTGCAAAGTTTCATCCCGTTGATGTAGGGGCCTGGTTCTCGAGTATTTTCCATGCGATCGAGCATGGTATCCATTCGTCTCTTAGTTGCCAAATGTCACGTATCTCCTTTCCCAGGGCAGACTCGATCACATGGAAAATACTCGAGGACCTCGGCTTCTACATCAACGGGACGAAACGTTGCAAGTTATGCAATCATTTACCTTCGTGGTTCTTTGGGGAGAGCAAGATGGCGGCGCAGCCGAAGCTCGATGGCTAATGGCAAAGGGAGATAATCACCTAGCGTTTACCTTTATAGCTAAGTTTGAAAGTTTGCACAAAAGAAAAGACAACACAATATCTCATCTAAAAATAAAACTATTTTTAATAAATCATAAAAATATCAATTAAATTATGGCTGGGAGATAACTGTTTACTCAGAGTGTCCACCTACACATTTTACCACGGCCTCTAGACAGCTCCGAAACACGTCGCATGTGTTCTTCACTGTCTCACTTGATCTTGGCCACTGTCTCTGCCTTACTTGTTGCCGAAAGAGCAGTTGGTGTCTTTTTCAACCGGCCACCACACATAGTAATCAATGAATTACAGTTGGGGTGGGGATTAAGAGGCTAGAAAATAGGGTTGGTGCATTCTTAGAAATTTTCTAGCAAACACTTCTAACTCTTTCCGGTACGGCAAAGAGCCGAATCCTACTGCCACACATATGGCCCGTCTAGCAGCAATTCTTTCCAGCCAGGTATTGACCACAGTCTCCAGCAGTATCACATAGCCATCAGAATTAAACCTAAGGCTCTATTCAAAGATGTGGACTAGCATGATATCACCCTCACTGGAAACACACCCAGAATGAAAAAGAGAGGCAAACCGCAGGCCTACAGCGATCGTGACCACTAGATGGTAACTGTCTAGTAAAGTCGATAATATAGAGTGCTGAATTAGAAACAAACTGCAGAGATGATCCTAAAATATATATTGGGTCAACTGATCTAACACTTAAAAATCGATTTTATAAGCATAAACATTCATTTGTCAGTTCTGATAAAAATAAGAAAGAAAAAAAAAAAACGCTTCGGGATTTGTGTATGTCTGAAAACATTCTGAAAGAACTTTCAACCCTTGAAGTCTGGCCCCTACTTTGAATCATTAAGGTGACTTTGTGATGATTTATGCAGCCATATCAGAGAATTATTTCGGTTCTTTAGTTGTTCCAGAAGGCAGAGTTAACAGTAAGGTGTTTCCATTATTTTGTCCAGCCCCTGTATACGCGTGTATGGATATATATATGTGTGTATATGTGCGTGTATATGTGAGTGTTTATGTATATGTGTATGTACATACATATGTACACATCCATATATATATATTCAAATAAAGGTTACAAACCTCATTAAGGGGTAGCAAAATCCTATGAAAGTACTGGTTAGTTACCCTTACGAAGAATGTTGAATATTGCAGTTAATATTCAACTGCAAGGTAACTATATAAACCGCGGTTTATATATATTTATTTATTATAATAAGATAAGAAAACATAGAGATAATTAATAAATTTAAAAATTATTATTTATTAATTAAAAAAGATTACGAAATCTCTTACAGCTGTTTCAAAAAATTAAGTTACAAAAGTAAAAATTATTTGAAAGTCGAATCTCGTCAGAGGTAGTTTAAGATATGCAAAATAGGTGTTCAATTCCTGCATAGTGAGTAAACGGCTGCAAACCAAAGGTTCATGACTGATCATAATATTAATTAATACATAAATAACAAAAAGAAAAAAAAGAGGAGTTACATTATAACTTTCATAAGCTTACATCAGTTTCTGCTGCGAGGAACTGTGGATTCAACGCTCAGCATAGCTTCGTTAGAGGCATAACGTAAAGTCTTTATTGAAGAAAGTGTTCAACTTGTACTTGTATATTTTATATTATCGTTTTACATTTATTTCCACCCGGCGCTGGCATGGTTGTGTGGTTAGAAGTTAGCTTCCCAACAACATAGTTTTGAGTTCAATCCCAATGCATAGCACCATGTGCACGTGTCTTCTACTAACGCCTCAGACCGACCAAAGTCCCATGAAGGGATTTGGTAGGCGGAAATTGAGAGAATCCAGTTTACATAATATATATATATGTATATGTATATGTATGTATTCGAATATCGGAGGTAGAGTAATATGCCTTATTACTGTTAAGGCTGCAAAAACATTACAAAAGTATTACAAAAGTCTGCTACTCGGAGTTTCACGTTCTCGTTCGTCGGACAGTTTAGCTTCTCAATCTAAACTGCCCGAAGAACGGGAATATGAAACTCTGAGTAGCAGTGATTTGTGATATTTTTGTGATGCCTTTTGTTTTTGCAGCTGAAATAATAATAATAGTACACACACACACACACACACACACACACACACACACACACACACACACACACGTGTGTGTATCTTTATGTTTGCATCTGTCCACACACTGATTGACAACCGGTGTTCGTTTGAATACGTCCCCGTAACCTAGTGGTCCGCAAAAGTGACCGATAGAATAAATTCCAAACGTTTAGAAAATGTACTGAGTTCGATATGTTCGCTTAAGCATTTCAGAGCGGTGCCCCAACATGGCTGCAGTTCAATGACTGAAATAAGTAAAAGATAAATGCTATTTCCGAAGCAACACGGTTTTGCAAACATTCGTAATAAGGTC
>NC_068988.1:86351982-86354205 GCF_001194135.2 Octopus bimaculoides
CTCGTCCTGGGCGTATAATTTGTTGTTAAATTTAAAGGTGTGGCCTTTTAGGGTGACCTTTATACTAGCTCCTAGTGCATGTGCGATCATTTTCTTTACCTGGTGGATATTAGTGGGGGTCCGTATGGCTCTGGTCCATCCACTCCATCTCTCTATAGGGGTCTTCCTAGCCATAGAGGTAATTGTGGGTGGTCTACCTCTTAGACGTCTACTAGGGCAGAAATCTCGAAGTAGAGTTCCAAAAAGTCAACACAGAAGAACTGGGCCTCCTACTTAGATTGACATATGACGATGCATATCTAGATAGATACGACCTTAGTATCTTTGGGGAAGTGTCTTCCATCGAGTCGACTATAGCCTTGTGAGTGGATTTGGTAGACGGAAACTGAAAGAAGCCCGTCATATATGTCTGTGTGTGTGTGTCTGTGTGTGTGTGTGTGTGTGTGTGTATGTGGTGTAATCTTTGAGGCTATGTTTGTCCCCTACCACCGATTAACAATCTGTATCGGTATGTTTACGTCTCCGTAAGTTAGCGGTTGGGTAAAAGAGACAATAAGCTAAGTATCAGGTTTCAAAAGAATGTAAGTATTGGGGTCGGCTTATTCAACTAAAAATTCTTCAAGGCGGTGCCCCAGCATGGTCGCAGTCTAATGACTGAAACAAATAAAAGATAGAATATATATATATATATCCCACCATTCACCTGCACCCACTATTACTGGAAGGGTCATGGAAGAAGGGTCGTCACACACCACCTCCGTGAAGTCCTATCAGAAGTAAAAATCATTATACTTTTCAGCGGGATTCCCAAGCGTGACCAACTGCAACCATTATGTTCCTGGTCTCCTGTCATTTTTGGCTCAGTTTGAAGATTCGTTAGGGAGCAGCTACAGTAGCTAAGAGGATTCGAAACTGAATCCACGTTTTAATTAATTGTCAGATTGATTTCCCACACGCAAAGAAATCCATGGAACCTGAAAGTATTTAACTGGTAATATGTGTATACACAAACAAACGACGCGTCGACGTTGTTTATTTTATATTTGTAACATTATAATCAACGAAATAAATGACCATCTGCATGATTAATTGTTTTTCACTCATTCATTTCTACGATGCATCATCATCATCATTCAAACTTCATCGTTACTTTCAACTTTTCCTCCAAATTATGTCGTTGCAAATCTGTCTTGAAGTTCTTAACTACGACATTCTAATCACATGTCCATAGTACCACCAAGAGATGCGCCCTGATTTCCGAGCTACGCACCTTTTTAAGTCCATGTACTCCAGGAATCCTCCAGGAATCCTCCAGAGAAACTCTTTTTCGGCCGCTTATATATATAAATAAATAAATTACGATAACGTTTTGAGTCCAAATGCCGCTAAGGTTAACTTCGCCTTTCAGCTTTTCGGAGTCGATGAGATCTTTCGAATCAGGTACAAGAGACTTTTTATTCGATTGACAGCTCCAATAAATTCCATGTCTTGCGTCTTTGTTTTAAGCAATAACAGTTATTATTTTGGTAGAATCGTTAAAAATACCTGGCAGTATTTGTTCCTCTTTTTTTATGTTCTGAGTTCAAATTCTGCCGAAGTCAAACTTTGTCTTTCATCCCACCGAGTGTGATAAAATAAAGTGCCAGTCAAGTACTGAGGTCGATGGCACCAGTTAATATCCCCCACCCTTCACAAGAGACCTTGTACCTAAATTATTGTTGTTGCTTTTGTTGTTGTTGTTGTTGTTGTTGTTAGTTGTAGTAGTAGTAGTAGTAGTAGTAGTAGTAGTAGTAGTAGTAGTAGTAGTAGTAGTAGTAGTGGCCGTTTCGCAACTCATCTATCTTCTTCCACAATTGTCCATTCCCAAAACATCACAATCTAACTGCTTCGATGCACAAAAGCAGTAACAGAAACAACAATAACAACAACAATACGCACCGCTCTTCTATTCATATTTTCTACTTGATTCATGTGTGTGTTGGCACTCCGTCGCTTACGACGTCGAGGGTTCCAGTTGATCCGATCAACAGAACAACTTGCTCATGAAATTAACGTGCAAGTGGCTGAGCACTCCACAGACACGTGTACCCTTAACGTAGTTCTCGGGGATATTCAGCGTGACACAGTGTGACAAGGCTGACCCTTTGAATTACAAGCACAACAGAAACAGGAAGTAAGAGTGAGAGAAAGTTGGGACGAAAGAGTACAGCAGGGTTCACCACC
>NC_068988.1:86355164-86360722 GCF_001194135.2 Octopus bimaculoides
TATATATATATATATATATATATATATCTGAAATTTACAGAAAAACAAAAGGCGAAGACAGGTGTATGAACAATAAGAAGGTGTATTAGTTTGACGCTTGGGAAGGTGAGAAAGTCTTTTACGTTTCGAACCTACGCTCTTTAACAGAAAGGAATAAGAGAAAATAAACAGAGAGAGAATTAAAAATAAAATGTGGATTTAGCGATCAGGTATGGCGGCATGATGGAATAGGAACTTTATTTAAATATTGAATATGCAAATAAAGTTCCTATTCCATTACGCCGACCACCGTCTAATGATGCTGACTAGTGAGCCAGTTTTTCAGGGTTGCATATAATGTAAGATAGATATTATAACAACAACAACAACAACAACAACAAGAGCACTCAAAGAGCGCAAACCTCCGCCAAGGCAACACCAACGTGCTCTCAACGATTAGCCTGAGATGATTTTTAAAATGAGAATATCTGAAATAAACTCAACTGCTCTCACAAACGAGAATACTAGAAATGAACCCGACCGATCTCAATAGTTAAGTGAAAAAAAAAAAAGAGGAAAAATAATCAGAATCCTTGTCCGGTACCGGATCGATCCCAAAATCTAATCAGTTCATGCCAGTCACGAGGTCAACCATTCTGTAATGCTCCTAGATGTCTCACCTATGTATATCATGTTCTTGTCTTTACAAGCACCTTCTATGCACCTTATGCTGTAGACTACATTTCTAGTTCTACAGTTAATGCCAGGGTTAATCCTATATACCATGCAGTTATCATTGGTGCATATGGTATTCTTAAAGGGGTATGTCCTACGTAGTTGTGATCTGATGGAGCTCCCTGGCTTTTCAACGATCTTAATGTTGAGTTTCGCCTCCTTCAGAGCTTTCCTAAATCTACAGGTTAGTTCTCGATGGGCTGTGGCCTCTACAAACAACACTCCTTGATATTTGTCGGTCTTGTACCATGTGTTCACTCTGTTTGCTTTGTCACAAACTCTTTGTATTCTATTCCAGTCTTTACTTCTATATCTAGGGCAGGTACCACTGGTTTCATTACATATAATGCTATCTAACTTCTTTCTAGCACCCTTGTATACACGAACCCTATCTTTCTGATCACATCCAGAGAATTGCATGCGGTGCATGAAGTTCTGTACATATTTCTTTGTTTCATAGGATTTGCATAGCGGGGACACGTATTTTGTTACCCTAAGTTTGCTATCAGTATGTTGATTTTCATGTTGTGTGACAAAGCTGAGTTTTTGTGAACAACATATTTCAAAGCTATGGGTTTCATGTAGTAGGAGTGGAGGAGCTGCACTCCGTTGTTCACAGTCTCTAACCAAAGGTGCCTTGTGGAGTAATCTATAGTTACCTTGATACTTTCTGGATGGAGTTAGCTACATGCTGTATAATCTTTATTATGTTCCTCTCGGTTTCTACATTACCGTTACTATATTTGGTCTTTACTAGAATATTAATGTCGTCTACATACCTACAGTAAATTAAAAGAGTTGTGGACTGTTCTACTAAAAATTATTTACGTTTTCTGTCCCACCAGGTCATGAAGAGGCCGGCACATCCCAAGCTACACCGACACCAGTGACTGCACCTTGAACCTGCATGTATGGTTTCCTGTTAAACTTTACTATGTCGTTATTCAAGGTGGTTCTTATGCTATCCCTTATTGCATGTGCAATCATTCCTTTCACCTGGTTGTTGTTCTCAGGATCTTGGGTGGGTATGGTACAGCCACTCCTGGGTTCTGCAGTGCTTTTATTCACCGCTGAGTTAGTGGTGGGTGGTCTTCCCCTCTGTAACTTGGTGGGGCAGAATTTACTAAAGTCATGGTTGTCTAGATAGTTACAGTCATAGTTTAGTTTAAGGAGGTGGCCCAGTTCCCTCATGTTCACTTCAAGGAACTCTACATCACTCTCACATATAAGATAATCTCAATGCATTTCCCCACAGCAAAAATCTCTGTCTATAGATGAGTAGAGTGAAATTACATCCATACTACACACTACACAATCTGTGCGGTCGTTGGGGTGGTTGCAACTACTGATTTTACTGAGGAGATCCTCCGTGCTCACACAGACACCTGGAGACATTTCAATGAGTAGTCGTGATACCTGTGAAGGGAAGTAGGATAGTCTATAATTGCTGGAGATATTTGTTCTGCAAACTGGACGGGTTGGAGGCTCCCATAACCGGGTTTACGTAGGGTTTATGGTCTTTACGTAACCTGTATAGCGTAGGAACATGATTATTGAATGCTTGGAAATTGTGTGCAGTCCGTTTTTTGGGTTGAAGTATATTGCACCACATTCCCATTTGTGTATTGAGGAGTTTTCCCACTCTTTCATGTTCCTGTGGTGCAATGTTTGTGTGTCTGTGTTTGTCCCTCGACCATCACTTGACAACCGATATTGGTGTGTTTACATTCCCGTAACTAAGCGGTTCGGCAAAAGAGACCGAAAGAATAAGTACTAAGCTTACAAAGAATAAGTCCTGGGTTCGATTTTTTTCGACTAAAGACGGTACTCCAGCATGGCCGCAGTCAAATGACTGAAAACAAATAAAAGAATAAAATAATATATATATATATATTCTTGTATTCTGTGTGCGTATATATATATATATATATATATATATATATATACACACACATACAAACACATACACACACACACACATACACACACTCACACACACACACTGCCCGAACAGTTTACACTCAGATGACTGGTGGGGTAAATTACAAAATACGGGGGCTTTTCGATGAAACCGGTGTACTACTACTACTACTACTACTACTACTACTACATTCGTCTATGCCCAAGTGTTTTGCAGAAAGCAATCATCGATTAGATCTTTCTACACTTCTCACGGCCAATGACCTTAACAAATCGATATCCATAAGTTCCTCACCCCCTCATCCAAATACACAATCCTTTGGCATTTGAACATAGAAATAGCTGCTTTAAATTATTCTTAGGCGATAGACCTTAAGTTATTGACACAAACCCTTAAACCTTGCAAACGGGTTGCTAAGTAACATATATCTAAACTAGTTACGCCACTTGTGATAAAATTACAACGATTTTAATATGTTTTATCTTTTACTTGTTTCAGTAATTGGACTGCGGTCATGCTGGAGTACTATTTTGAAAGACTCCGATGCTATTTTTTAAAAAGTCCTCTACAATTTTATCGTTCCCTTTGAAGAACCGCCAAGTTATGGAGATGTAAACGGTGAACACACAGAAGACAAAAGCACACACACACACACACACATACACACGTACGCACACACACACACACACAGACGCGCGCGCCTACTCACAGATACCTATTTATCTGTCTGTCTGTCTGTCTCTCTCTCTCTCTACACACACGTATACGCACACACAAACGCGCACGCACGCACACACACACACATGCAAACATGCATAAACACAACCATGCTAATAAATGTATCTATCTATTTGTATGTGTGTATTTACTTAAACATATATAAAACATATTTACACACACACATGTATGTGTATATATATATGTATATATATATATATATATATATATATATATATATATATATATATATATATATATATATATATACACATACACATACATACATACATACATACATACATACATAAACACATATAGATAGATACAAATAGAGACAGAGATAGACAAATATATGTGAGAGTGTGCGAATGCAAGTGTCTTGATATGTGTGTGTGTGTGTGTGCATGCGTGCGTGCGTGTGTTCGTGTGTGCGTATTTGTATGTGTGTATGTATGTATGTACGTACATATGTATGTATGTATGTATTTATGTTTGTATGTATGTATGCATGTGTGTATGTGTGTATGTGTGTATGTATGTATGTATGCATGTATGAAATGTATGTATGTATGTATGTATGCATGTGTGTATGTGTGTATGTATGTATGTATGCATGTATGAAATGTATGTATGTATGTTTGTGTGTATGTATGCATGTGTGTATGTGTGTATGTATGTATGTATGTATGTATGTATGTATGTGTTACGCCGGTAAAGAAAATCTTGTCACATTTTAAAATAAGGAAAGAAACAAATGCTACTTTCATCTTAATTGATGTAGTTAATCAAGATACTATTTCCCCTCACCCTTGATAACATAATCCCATATGTCTGGAAAATTGTTGGTCCCTCAGGCATGAAATTCTCCAAGCTTCGAAGCAAAGAAACACTCAATATCATTTTTAACATTTTGATAACGAATGAACTCTTTTCCCTCCAAATATTGTTGCAATAATCAGGAAAAAAAAAGAAAAAAAATGATATTCAGATGGAGCAAGGTCAGAAGAGTAAAGAGAATGAAGCAAATCTTCCGTATTCAATGCCATAATCTTTCTCTGGGTGACTTAGTGGCCTTGCATTATCGCGTAAGAGCAACAGTCTCTCCCTTTACGCTCGACCACTATCGGGGCGCTTTATCTGAAAATATTTTTGCAATATTTGCCGACAGTACGTTGTTCTGTTCTCCTATGTGTTCATTCTGTTGTCCGTAAAAAAAAGTCCGTTTTTGTGCTTTATGTTCCCGTTCCTTTTCTGACGTCCTGTACCCGGATATGCATCTATATATACATGTAGATGTAGGTATGTACATGTATGTATGTATACATGCATATGCTCATATATCATTTCTAATATTCATACGATGTTACACAAACATTCATATCGCAAGAATAAGATACATCTGTGACAACGAACTTTTATGTGAAGATGAATGTTGTTACAATATTGAAGACGATTATAAAATTAGTCGTTACAATATCTAAGAAATATACATATTCGTCGAGTAGCGTGTGTGTATGCAGCTTGTTTGTAGATCTCTATTCTGCATGATAGCTATTTGCATCTCTGTGACTGCTAGTGAGAAAGACAATAAAAGAAATGTGTAAAGATAGAAGCGGTGAGAAGTTTTGCCTTCGCACGCATTAATCAACACAGTGAGAAAGCTTGATCCCCGGTCAGATACCGGATGATCGAAAGAGAGTGGGAACAATTCATCTTGTCTATTTATATTTTTGCTAATTAAATTAGGTCGACCATGAACAATAGGGTTCTACTTCTATATCAGCTTTGGATGATGCATACCTCGAAAACTGTCTAAGAGATCAGTTCATTCCCGTTAATCTCTCAGTGTAGAAAGACTAAGACAATAGGCAGAGAACTTATTAGACAATGTGGGATGATGCGGATTCGCCTTTGATATTCTCTAGCTGCTCGTTACATATCTTTACAGCTGTTTCAAAAATACGGCGACTGATTCTTATAACAGAGAAGATAGAGGAGATAGAGACAGACAGAGACAGACAGAGGAGACCGAGAGAGACAGACAGAGGAGACAGAGGAGACAGAGACAGACAGAGGAGACAGAGGAGACAGAGGAGACAGAGACAGACAGAGGAGACAGAGGAGACAGAGACAGACTGAGGAGACAGAGGAGTCAGAGACAGACAGAGGAGACAGAGACAAACAGAGGAGACAGAGACAGACA
>NC_068988.1:86360822-86361190 GCF_001194135.2 Octopus bimaculoides
CTACTACTACTGCTACTACTACTACTACTACTACTACTACTACTGCCACCACTACCACCTCTGCCATTACTACCACTACCACCTAGTATCTATGTGTGTGTATGTATATTATGTGTGTACGTATACGCATGCATACACACATAGGCTTGCACACGTGTGTGTGTGTGTGTGTGTGTGTGTGTGTGTGTGTGTGTCTTACATTCACAATAACTCCACTACTGACACAATAACACACACCCAACCACCACCACAACCACAACCACCACCGCCATTACCACAATGCCCCTCCGCCATTGTCAACACTTCCAACCCTCTCCCGTTACTACCCCTACCAAGACAATAACATCACCACCACCACCACTACCACC
>NC_068988.1:86361862-86364388 GCF_001194135.2 Octopus bimaculoides
GTAGTAGTAGTAGTGGTGGTGGTGGTGGTGGTGGTGGTGGTAGTAGTAGTAGTAGTAATGGTGGTGGTGGTGGTAGTAGTAGTAGTAGTAGTGGTGGTGGTGGTGGTGGTGGTGGTGATGGTAGTAGTAGTAGTACTAAGGAGTTATATGTATACATAGACATATATGTATGCATGTGCATATACAAACACCCTCAGCTATAGCAACACACACACACATGCACACACACATGCACACACACACACAGACATACACACACGCACCCGCACACACACACCCACAAAATTATAACTACACAGAGATGCAGGTCCAAACGCAAACGTACACACACTTTCACAATAACACAATCAAACACACACATATGTACAAGCACAAAACATGTATACGAGCGTTCACACACACACACTCAGACACTCACGCACACACGCGCACGCGGACACATAGATCATCACTCACAGCACCCCCACCTCAGCCAACGTTCCACCACAACCATTACTCTACCACCACCACCATCATAACCAGTATCATGGGTATTTTTTGGTTATCTCCCATTAAAAAATTATGTTATCTCCTCCAACTAAGAAAATATTGTTTAACCCTCAATAAGACAAAAACAAAAAAAAGAGTGGCTGTGTGGTAAGTAGCTTGCTTACCAACCGCATGGTCCCGGGTTCATTCCCACTGCGTGGCATCTTGGGCAAGTGCCTTCTACTATAGCCTCGGGCCGACCAAAGCCTTGTGAGTGGATTTGGTAGACGGAAACTGAAAGAAGTCCGTCGTATATATGTGTATATATGTATGTGTGTGTATATGTTTGCGTGTCTGTGTTTGTCCCCCCAACATCGCTTGACAACCGATTCTGGTGTGTTTACGTCCCCATAACCTAGCAGTTCGGCAAAAAGAGACCGAAAGAATAAGTACTAGGCTTACAATGAATAATAAGTCCTGGGGTCGATTAGCTCGACTAAAAGGCAGTGCTCCAGCGTGGCCACAATCAAATGACTGAAACAAGTAAAAGAGTAAAAAAGAGTAAAAGAGTAATCAATGAACATTAAAAGAGAAAAGATTAAACACCTTATTGAATCGAAAGGATCTAAACTCTTTTAATTCAATCTCTTGTCGCCACATAAACTCGATATTTTAGAGGGGAGATAACCCAATTTTTTAATGGCAATTTTTTAATGGGGGTGAGATAACCAAAAAGTATCCCCGCCAACATCACTACCATTGTCACAATCACTAACCATCAGATCCGTCACGACCACCACTACCTCCTCTACCAACATCACCACCACCAACATCACCACCACCACCACCACTAGAATTCCCACTATCATCACCACTCCAACCACCACCACTACCACCGCCACTACCACTACCACTACCACCGCCATCACAATGGCCATCACCAGCACGACCGCCCCCCCACCCGCCACAATCATTTCCCCGACCGTCACTAACTCCACTATCACAAGAACACCAATCCCATTAGCACTACCATATACACTCAGACACTCTCATACACTCACAAATACTAAGAAACTCTCACACGCACACACACACACACACTGGCGCAGAACACATCTTCGCACACACACATGCACTCTCCCCGACACACATACTGAGATACAGACATACACACATGCATGTATTTATATGTCTGTGTACTATAACATCGTCCAATGAGGCTATCAAAACTCATTCAATTTTATCGAATAAAACTTCTTAAATAGTCTCCCTGCTGTTTTAATATAGGGACCACAAAACCTTTGAGTTACATAATGTGACAGAAAAGATCCGTAATATCTTCCTGCGATTTCTTACCGCCTTTAATACAGGAACCACATAATTCAGTGAGGGAATATCTATTTAGTAGTTTGGGCTTTTATAGCAGTCACACCTTTCTTATAAGATGTGACTGTTATATCTTATAAGAGATTTTCTGCTGTATTTAAAAAAAAGGGGCCATGGGTAGCTTAGAAAGAGATTCTATTTAGTAGAAATAGACTTAATCAGTATAACAGCCAAATCTCGGCGGAATTCCGATTGAAGCACCCCATATAACCACTTACAACTCTTTTTTTTTAGTTTTGGGAATTTTCAGAAAATTTTTGCGAATTTGTGGTCTACACGCGGAAATCCGTACGACTATGCACACAAAAAAATGTGTGATTTAAGGGCGATTTAACTATCGTATTTAGCACATCCTACGACCATTTGATACCTTTCTTGTTTCATTGTCACTGACTTGTATTGATGTTTTTCAATACCCCCGCCAAACACATTTAATGGTCCATTGCTGGGAATTAAGCAAAAAAATAGTAGAACTTGTGAGACTTACGGGGGAGGTTTAAAAATAGAATTGTTTTTTTTATAATCGTATGAATTCCTGTCTGTAGAACCCAAATTCGCAAAAATTCGATCTTTTCAGTTTGGCTTCCAGTTTTCAATCTCCTCAATTCCTGCTTGAATTGATTTCACATTCGGTGTAGTTGTTTTTATAATTAATTACTGCTTTGAAATTAA
>NC_068988.1:86364952-86366358 GCF_001194135.2 Octopus bimaculoides
AAAATTTTCTGAAAATTCTCCCCAAAATTTTTCAAAAGTTATGAGGGGTTATATGGAGTGCTTAGAGCAGAATTCTGCCCAAATCTCAGTATGACCCTTACTTGAAAATAGGAACCACATAAGCTCACGACGGAACATTTATACAGTTAAGTAAAACAGAAGAATCCGGGGTACGTAGCGATGGTTTGTATCCGAAATAGTAAATACAAGCACATCACAAAGGGGAGATAAGTCAGTTAGCTGTAGCCTAATCGATATTGCAACTAAATTTCTCAACGAGAACCCTAACTAATTGCGTCGCACTTCAACAAAATGAAGGCCTCTAAAGCTATGAAAAGGGTCTCTCGGGCATTTGTTAGCAAGCAATAAGAAAATACCAGAAAATGTAATAACAACGTATGTTGAGTTAAATTATAGAAAAATAAATTCTTTTAGTGGCCACTGGAACTGCTAGATATACCAGCCGAATCTCGCTAAATCATGCCTTTGTCTTAAATAGAGCAGCTATAAGAAGATGTAGTTTTCCAAAGCTCTAAATATACAGGACGATAAGTGTTATTTCCTATTTGCTTTTATCTAGAAGTCAAAGGAAAGGACTACTATTCCCTTCAAATTTTGCTTTTGTGACCTGGACTTCAGTGCTTTGAAACTGATCTATTTTCCATGACATTTCAGACAGATTCAGCAGAAATATCGTCAAAGTAAATATTCTGCTAAATACCACAGATTTGCTTGTCAGTTGCTTGAACTCCCATAGTAGTTGACAATATGTGCATCCCTGGTCACGAGCAGGAGTAGTGGGGGAGCATCATAACCTTGTGTAGAAAGGGATTCTTTGGGATTTTAATAAATATCGTAACAAAAGCAAAGTTTAAAGGAAATATAAACCATTTTTCATACCTTCTAGGGTTAAGCAAATAGGAAATAACAGTTGCCACCTAAGGACAAAAATCGTGTAGTACAGTGCTATTTCTATCATTGGGTTTAATTTCATAATGCTAATTGTTGTTAAATGTAATGATTAGATGATATCATAGCTGAAATAATAAAACTAACGAATAAAATATAATTCCAAGATTTTGAGAACACTTTTAATTTATATGAGAATTCATTTTAAACTTCAAAAAGTTCAGTTACTGTAGGGGAAGGATCTAACGTTTTGGACAGTAGCCTTTTGTCAAACTACAACTTTTGAAAGTGGAAAGTGATAACTTCCCTTGTATGAGGTACACGCGTTTGTATCTACTAACAAAATAGTGCAAGGGAGATAAATTATTCATATGTAGAATTAAAAATTCGAAAAAGATTAAAAAAAAAATAAAGGTAACGATGGTAGAGTTAGAAAGTAATGTACATTGCAATAACAAATACAAGGTTTGTGTGTGTGTGTGTGTGTGTGTGTGTGT
>NC_068988.1:86366368-86367153 GCF_001194135.2 Octopus bimaculoides
TGTGTGTGTGTGTGTGTGTGTGTGTGTGTGTGTGTGTGTACATGCGCGCGGGTAAGTGTTCTGCGAATATAAGAGTATGCGAGTTTGTGCTCTGTGCGTGAGTGTAGTGCGTATGTGTGCGCATGTTTGCATGTCGGTGTGTGTGCGCATGCGTTTGTGTATGTATGTCTGTGCGTGTGTATATGTGTGTGTGAGCGTGCGCGCAAGTATATCTTCTGTGCGTCTATGTAAGTCTGCCTGTGTATATGCGTGTGTGTGTGAGTGTATGCGAGTAAGTCTCGTGCCTGTATGTGCATGTGTGTATGTATGTGTGCGTGTATGTGTGCGCGCGTGACAGAGGGCGACAGAGTGTTTATATATTAATGTTGACGTTGTATTGTTTGTTATGATGGTGTCGTATGGTGATTGTCTGCGATGGTATGGCATAACGGCTGTGGGCGGGGTGGTGGGGTGGATGATGGTGCTTTGGTGTATTAACGTGGCTGTTATATAGCAATGCTGACAGCAGTAATTCTGTCCTTCTCCACTACAGCTTTTCTCTGTACTTTTGTCGTTATGTCTCTCTTCATAATTCGCAGCTTAAACATATACAGGCTATGAGATAGATAGATAGATAGACAGATAGATACATAGATAGATAGATAGATAGACAGATAGATAGATAGATAGATAGATAGATAGATAGGTAGATAGATAGATAGATAGATAGATAGATACATGCATACATACATACATACATACATACATGCTTGAATATACGTATGTCTATGTATGCTTATACGTAT
>NC_068988.1:86367458-86369873 GCF_001194135.2 Octopus bimaculoides
TCAAAAAAAGACAAAATAACAACAACAAAAAACAACAACGTGAGGACGTGATACAGATTGTGTTACTGGACGCTCGGAAAAGGAAAGAGAGAGAATATATATATATGTATATATTTGACTGCACCATGCTGGAGCACTGCCATTAGTCGAACAAATCGACCCCAGGACTTATTCTTTGTAAGCCTTGTGCTTATTCCATCGGTTACTTTTGCCGAACCGCAAACTTACAGGGACGTAAACACCAAGATCGGTTGTCAAGCGGTTGTGGGGGACAAACACAGATATACATAAACACGCACGCACACACATGCGCGCACACACACACACACACACACACACACACACACAGCTCTACGACTGAACTAGTGGCAGAACCATTGAATATGTATGTTGCCGTGGATTTTAAATTATTTAAAATTATTTTAGATGTACTTGATTGTAAAGTTCGTGTATTCATCTGAAGAAAACGGGTTCTTATAATAATATAATGTACTCATTTATCAATTAAAAAATTCTTTGGAAACGACCGTAATGATTTAACACCTGTCCTTCATCTGTTATTAATTTACTTTATATATGTATGTTTGTCACTAACAGTGAGGGAGTATGAACCCGGGCAAAGTACTTCATAAGCTCTCTGTTGACCCACTAGGTTAACAATATTTTGATTAATGAAGAACAATTATTCTTTTTTTTTTTCTACTCTAGGCAAAAGGCCCAAAATTTTTGGGGAGTGGGGCAGTCGATTAGATCGACTCTAGTACGCAACAGGTACTTACTTTATCGATCCCAAAAGGATAAAAGGTGAATTCGACGTCGGCGGAATTTGAACTCAGAACACGAAGACGGAAGGAATAATGCTAAGCATTTCGCCCGGGGTGCTAACGTTTCTGCCAGCTCGTCGCCTTGAAAAGAGATTTTGCTTATGACAGAGTTTAAGGTTATGGTTCATCACAATTATATATTGTAAATCCATGGTTGGGCTCCATGTATGTATGTATGTATGTATGTATGTATCTAGGTGGGTAGGTTGATACAAAAAACCTCGGTAATATATCACAGAACTGGCAGGTAAAGTAAAGACTATTCTTCACATTTAAGATTCAATAAATATAAAAATACCTAGATCGCATAATATTATCACATCAGCTATTTACCATTATAATTCTTCGAGAGTTCACTGCTATAAACGATTTTTGATTACGTTTGGAGTTGTCGCCCGTTTCTCTGTTGGCTAGAGAGTGATTAATTAAAGTTCCCATTTGTTCCTCACGTTGTGTTTAGCTTTTAAAACGCTAATTATTTTCCTAGTTAAATTCCCACACAGCTCCCACGAAGCACACACGCACGTATGCACGCAATCACGCACTCACAAACACACCAGAGATACATATATCAATACACACACACGCACACACACACACGTTTTTATTTATTTATGTATGTGTAAGGATGTATGAATGTATGCGTGTATGTATACATATGCATGTGTGTGTGTATGTATATATGTACGCACACATACATAGATACATATTTGTGTGTGTGTGTATATGTATATGTATATATATATATATATATATATATATATATAATGTACACACATATACAAATATAAGCACGTATGTATGTATGTGTAAGTGTTGGTGTGTGACTATGTTTAATTAAGGTAATTGTTTTAACGAGTGAGGGCGCATAGCCAAGTGGTTACGTGTTGCGCTCACGATGGCGAGATTGTGGTTTCAATGCCCGAACCGGTTTGTGCGTTGAGTTTTTGAGCAAAACAACTCATCTCACGGTACTCTACGATCACTTCAACACCTGACGTGTGGTACAGGCAACGTCAATTTGATGGCTGGAGCGAGCATATATGAACACAAACATTTGACCACTGTAAACAAATCACTTGCACAGGTTTTTCCGTAAGAAATTGTTGTACCATCTTTATCGAGATATGAGACTACCAACGAACGTCATTATCTAAACGTTAATTTCACAATGAAAAATTTAGTCAAGCGTTGACTTAGTACTGAGACAAGAGTTCAATTTTTGTTAAGATTCTGTTGACTGGGACTTCAAGTATTCTGTTAACACTTTGTCTGATATACATTATATCGATCTATTGATCGGGTGATCGATTTAACTTTTTTTTTTTAATTTAGAGTTAGTTCCCTTTAGTAAGGTAGGTATCACTAGTCCACTTAATACAAGCACACACACATACACACATAAAACCGCGTGCGTATAAGTGTATATATATATATATATATATATATATATATATGTACTATGAATGAATATATATATAAACATACATACATATATATATATATATATATATATACAGGGTGTCCACAAAGTCTGGGTACATGGAGATTAACACATACTTTAAGAAATGATTATTTTTTATATTTAATT
>NC_068988.1:86369883-86370869 GCF_001194135.2 Octopus bimaculoides
ATTTTATTTACTCCATGTACCCACATGGGGATTAACACATACGTTAAGAAATTATTATTTCTTATATTTAATTGTTCATATTATGATTTTATTTACTCGATGTACCCAGACATTGTGGACACCCTGTATATAAATATATATATATACTTTTTACTCTCTTTTACTCTTTTACTTGTGTCAGTCATTTGACTGTGGCCATGCTGGAGCGCCGCCTTTAGTCGAGCAAATTGAAACTAATGAAACTAATGTAACTATTAAAAGTGAAACTATTAACATATATACAAACATGTATATATACATATTGAAACTAATAAAAATGAAACCATTTAAGAGTGAAACCATATAAATGTGAAACTATTATATCACATTACAATAGAGATGTCATTGTTTCACTTTTGACAGGTAACACCGAAACAGCCTAAGAGATTGCTCCGGGCTCGCATTAGGCAAATGAAATAAAAATGAAATACAAATGACATAGAAGTTATTTTTTTTACAAAACATGGATGTCTATGATCCATTTTGATTTATGTGTGAGTGTATGTTCGTGTGCATACATCAATACGCACACAGACACACACACACACACACACACACACACACACACACACACACACACACACACATATGTATGTACGCACACAGAGAGTCATATGTGTACAAAAGCATACATACACATATGTAGATGAATGCACACATGTGTATAGATTCCATGAAAATTCTGTTGTTTATCTTCCTGGCTGCCTTGTGCCGTGTGCTGTCAGTCGTATGTATATACATACATGCGTGCAGATATATATACATAATACTCTGATACAAACATATACTTACATACATACATACATACATACATACATACATGCATACATACATGCATGCATACATAATACATGCATATTCATATATGCAATGTATATATATTTATACATAAACACACACACACACACACACACACACACACACACACACACACACACACACACACA
>NC_068988.1:86372662-86373970 GCF_001194135.2 Octopus bimaculoides
TATATATATATAAACTTATTTCTGATATATATATATATATATTCATATATATATATACATATATATAAATATACGCACAGACGCACACACACACAGATAGATAGATAGATAGCTAGATAGATAGATAGATAGATAGATAGATAGATAGATAGATAGATAGATAGATAGATAGATAGTAAAGTATATATATTTATATAATTACTTAAGAATTAATATATTACGTACATATATACATATATACATGCGTGTATGCATAAATGTATGTATGTATGAATGTATGCATGCATGCATGTATGCATGTATATATGTACGTTTGTATAATATATAACCGCTTGCTTATTAATTGATTTTGAAATTGACTGCAGTGCAGTCAATGTAAGGTAAATCTAAAGCAAAGCCGATGGGTGAAACATAGTTCGCTTCTTTGTCATAAATAGGAAACACACCCGTCTGTTGTAATGACTGCCCTTAACCTTGTTAAGTAAATCTTATTATACAGCAGCTGTTTCATAAAAAGAACTTTCTTTGTCCAAACAACCAGTTGCTCAACCCGTTAGCAATAGCAACAAGGTAGCCCTTTTGTGTTAAAGGAGACTTTGGTTTAATGTAAACCTATATACCGTACCAGGATAAATAGATGGGAATGGATAGGATGGTCATATCTGGAACTTATTTGTTAATAAAATAGGAAGACACATATATATTTATATACGCATGTATGTATGTATGTATGTATGTATGTATGAATAGAGACAGATAGATAGATAAATAAAAACAGAGAGGTGAGGGATACATACATGGAAATAGATACGTACACACACACACACGCACACATACACACACACACGCACACATACACACACACGCACACATGCACACACACACACGCACACATACACACACACATCATCATCATTATCATCATCATGCATATATAAATACATATAGCACACATACAGAATCATACATATCACGTAATTTTTCATTCAAAATTGCTAGAAACAGCAGTCAAATCATCCTCAAATCAAGCCTTTGAATATGTGCCTTATACACTTCTGACGATTATGTTTAATATTTTGACTTTTATTTGTTTCAATCATTGAATGGCAGCCATGTTGAAGGGATTAGTGCAGTGGTACTCAACCTTTGCACACCGGTTCCCAACAGTGGTTCCCAATGCGTTTATTTAAATGAGTTTTCTCACGGATCCCTTTTAATATGCATATCCTTATATATATATATATATATATAAATTGGAAGAGGACGGGTGGCGTTCAATCATATAATAATATGAATAATATATATATA
>NC_068988.1:86376105-86377009 GCF_001194135.2 Octopus bimaculoides
TAACGCGCAACTGGCTGAGCACTCGACAGACACATGTACCCTTAATGTAGTTCTCGGGGATATTCAGCGTGACACAGTGTGACAAGGCTGACCCTTTGAAGTACAGGCACAACAGAAACAGGAAGTAAGAGTGAGAGAAAGTTGTGGTGAAAGAGTACAGCAGGGTTCGCCACCATCCCCTGCCGGAGCCTCGTGGAACTTTAGGTGTTTTCGCTCAATAAACACTTACAACGCCCCGTCTGGGAATCGAAACCGCGATCCTACGACCGCGAGTCCGCTCCCCTAACCACTGGGCTACTGTACCTCCACACACACACACACACACACAGATATATGTATGTATGTATGCATGTATGTATGTAAGTTTGTACGTATGTATGTACGTATGTGTTTGCGTGTGTGCGTGCATGCATGCATGTTTGTATGTATGTATGTATGTATGTATGTATGTATGTGTGTATGTATATGCTTGGATGTGTGGTAAGAAATTTGCTTCTTAACTACATAGTTCTGAGTTCAGTGTCGTTGCATGACACCTTGGACAAGTGTTTTCTATTATAACCTCAAGCCGACCAAAGCTTTGTGAGCGGATTTGATAGACGGAAACTGAAAGAAGCCCACCGTATGCCTGTATTTATATATGTGTGTGTGTGTGCGTCTGTATGTATATATGTATGTGTGTCTGTGCGTGCATGTGAGTGTGTACGCGCGTGCGCGTCTTTGTGTCTTTGATTGTCCCCCGCTACCGGTTAACGACTGGTTTTGGTGTGTTTGCGTCTCCGTAACTTAGCAGTTCGGCCAAAGAGGTTGATAGGATAAGTATCAGGCTTAAAATATAAGTACTGGGAAACAAGTAAAATATAAAATGTGTGCATATATATATATATATATATATATATATATA
>NC_068988.1:86385549-86386545 GCF_001194135.2 Octopus bimaculoides
GACCCCAGGACTTATTCTTTGTAAGCCTAGTACTTATTCTATCGGCCTCTTTTTGCCGAACCGCTAAGTTACGGGGACGTAAACACACCACCATCGGTTGTCAAGCGATGTTGGGGGGACAAACACAGACACACAAACATATACACACACATATATATACATATATACGACGGGCTTCTTTCAGTTTCCGTCTACCAAATCCACTGACAAGGCTTTGGTCGGCCCGAGGCTATAGTAGAAGACACTTGCCCAAGGTGCCACACATGCACTTTCAGGTAGCAGCCCAGCTATTTCTACACCCCCAGCACATACATACATGCATGCACATATACACACGAACACATACATATATACTACATGCATACATCCACTTTTTCAGGTAACATTGAAATACGGGCCTGTTAGAAATAACATCATGCTCTAATCTTTAACACATTCTATTGTGGTTTGCCCAGCATGACGTTCCATATTTTGCCGTTGTTTTGTTAGTTACTGTTTTCTCTTAGTATTTTCTCTTTGCATTCAGTAGATTATAGTGTTCTATATATATTTTTCTACAACAGCTGTACAACCCTCTCGTGCGTAGGTTATTTTCTCGCATTTTAAGTGGCTTCTCCGCTAGGTCAATTGATATGTCAAAGTCTAGCTTCCTCATTCTACATCAGTCAATGGCCATACATTCTTTATTGCTCCAGGTCCAGTTTTGCCAGCGACGTCACTTCACCAAGGCAGTAATAAATACCTTTGCTGTGTGTAAACGCAGCTGTGATTAACAACAAGCTCGCAAGTTCGCATCGCTTTAACTTCCTGTCCTGCCTAAATTTTAGGGTTTCTTGCTTGAACCGTGAAAGAAAGTTCATTTAAGAGAGAGAGAGAGAGAGAGAGAGAGAGAGAGAGAGAGAGAGGGGGGGTGAGAGAGTGAGTGAGAGACAGAGAGAGGAATGGGAGAGCGTGAGAAGAGAAGGAAACAAAAGTCTCACTATATATATATATATA
>NC_068988.1:86387956-86388392 GCF_001194135.2 Octopus bimaculoides
TATATATATATATATATATATGAGTGTTTGTGTGTTTGTGCGTGTGTGTGTGTTTGTGTCTGTGTTTGTCTCCCCACCATCGCTTGACATCCGATGTTGGTGTATTTACATCCCCGTAAATTATCGGTTCGGTAAAAGAGACCGATAGAATAAGTACCAGGCTTACAAAGAATAAGTCCAGGTGCTGATTTCTTCGACTACAAGGCGGTGCTCCAGCATGGCCACAGTCAAAATAACTGAAACAAGTAAAGAATAAAAGAATATATATATATAATCCCTTTTTATCTTTTACTTGTTTCAGTCATTAGACTTGCAGGGATCTAGTCTTTCTCATTCGCAAAATGAGCCCCCTTTAATTTTGCGCAGATTGCTTTCAATTTTGGTGTATCGATGCAACTCTGAATTTTGATTACGATCAACCAATTACTTTATCTCG
>NC_068988.1:86388402-86388994 GCF_001194135.2 Octopus bimaculoides
GCGTGGCATTAGCAGCTTGTTGCCATGACAACCGCATGCTGTGTTGTGGTTCACTGTTGTCTGTGCTGCTGTTGTCAGTATTGATTTTTCACATTTGATTCTTCACACCAAGAGGTTCTTCTCACCTGCGCGTTTTGTTTTAATTTTTCTGTTTGATAGTATATTACATATTTTTCTGTGCTTCTGTGTATTACTATTTTTCTGTATTTTTACATATTTTTACATATTTTTCATTTCATATATTTTTGGGACTCATTGACTGGATTTATTATTTCACTAGGTTAATTCTATTCATAAAAAATTAAATTAGGAGTATTTCTGAAACCGTTAGCTTCACATTTCAACAGCTTAACTGAAATTTAGCCCCGTAACAGGAACTGAGAGGAACATCGTGGAACAGAGAAACAGTGGGTGATTCAGATAATTTGACATTATTTTTGAATTCTGGATGCAAAAACATATAAGACACAGAGTATTCTTTTCATTGGAACAAATTCTTTGTTGACCAATGTTATTCTTATCGTAGTTTACAAATCCTAGCATGAAAACGTTACTCAATTTCTGTTTTGGAGACAGACGCCCCCTTTTCACA
>NC_068988.1:86389298-86390808 GCF_001194135.2 Octopus bimaculoides
ATAATGAACAGGTCAGCCGCTAAACTATAAATTTCACAGGGTACAACCTTAAAGTTGACACCGCTCTGCTAAACGCAGAAAAATTCTGTCACACTATTGGCTACGAATACACAGTTTTTTCGATTTTTTAATCTCTGTAACTTTTTTCTCCATTTTTTTTCTCCACAACATCATACCTTCAAAACAATGAGATTGGAAGGTTACATTATTATAGCCGATTTTCAGATTTTTTACTTCCTTTTAAAAAATGCATATTTTGCGAATGCAAAGAACAAGATCCAAGTGCGGCCATGCTGGGGCACCGCCTTGACAAGTTTGGTCGAATAAATCGATCCCAGTCCTTTTTTTTAAAGTCTGGTAATTATTCTATCAGTCTCTTTCTACCGAGCTGCAAATTTACAGGGACTTAAACAAACGAACACCGGTTGTCAAGCGGTGGTAGGGACAAACACAAACGTAAACGTACACACACATATACATACATACATACATACATACATACATACATACATACATACATTACCATATATAGATGCATATATATATAACGATGTTATCCTTAAAGCCATGGGATCAGGTTCGAAGTCTGATGTCATATATCTTGACTTCAGTAAAGCGTTCGACAAAGTCGACCACAATATCCTACTGCCAAAATTGTCATATGTTGGAATCCTTTGAAAATTACTCTACTGGATTGAGTATTTCCTGTAGAACAGAACACAACATGTGATCGGTGGAATCCACTCGAGCCCAGCAAATGTCACCAGTGGTGTCCCTCAGGGAACTGTCTTGGGTCCGCTCCTCTTCATAGTCTATACAAACGACCCCTCCAGCATCATAAAACGCAGCAAAGTGAAAATATTCGTTGATGACTCTAAGCCCCAGAAAATTATCAATGAAGAAGACCAAACTGAACCCCAGTCTGATCTACATGCTGTGAGTCAATGGGCAGACAGAAAAAAAATGCTACTAAACGAGGGAAAATTTGAACTAATGCATTTTGGAAGAAAGACTATGCTAGAACATACATCTTCTCTTCCTTTAGGGGACCCACTCACAGCATCTAATAATATCAGAGACCTAAGAGTAAGTGTTGATAACAATCTCAGCTGGAGTGCCCGCATAAACAATAAGGTCGTGAAAGCGCGTAGGATGAGCTCCTGGACCCTAAGAACCTTCCGGTCCAGACAACACGGTATCATCATTCCTCTTTTCTCCTCCTTTGAACGACCACACCTCGAATACTGCTGCCCCCTGTGGTCTCCCCATACAAAACAATACATTCTGAAAATTGAATCACTTCAAACGTCATTCACTAAAAGAATTAAGGGCATGACTTATTGCGATTATAGACACCGCCTTAAAGCATTGAAACTCTATTCCCTCCAGCGCAGCCGTGAGCGATACAACATTTGCACGATGTGGAGAATATACCACCAGCATTGACCAATTTAGGATCACAACACATAAATACGCTACAACACAGTGTCTTTTCCTGGAAAGGCTCTGC
>NC_068988.1:86391380-86391860 GCF_001194135.2 Octopus bimaculoides
TGTGTGTGTGTGTGTGTGTGTGTGTGTGTGTGTGTGTGTGTGTGTGTGTGTGTGTATGTGTGTATGTGTGTTTGTGCTTGCTACCCCCATTGCTTGGTAATGGGGGTTAGCAAACATATGGGGGTAGAAATATATGAGCGTATGTGTACGAAGAGAGAGAGAGATGGAGGGAGAGAAAAAGAGAAAGAGAGAGAGAGAGAGAGAGAGATAGATAGATAGATATTGGTTTCTTTACGTCCTCATAACTTAGAGGTTCAGCCAAGAAGACCGATAGATTTAGTACCAGTCTGATAAAAGGACATAAGGACTGGCATCAATTTGTTCGACTAAAACCTTTTAAAGCAGTGTCTTAGCATGGCCGCAATCCAGTGACTGAAAGAAGTACACGATAATAGAAATATATGAGTGTATGTGTATGTATATGTGTACGAAGAGAGAGTGAGAGAGAGAGAGAGAGAGAGAGAGAGAGAGAGAGAGGGA
>NC_068988.1:86396479-86397997 GCF_001194135.2 Octopus bimaculoides
TTTTTAGGTTATTGTTGTAAAGTTCTGGTGGCTTCTATATCTGTTTGGGTGGTGTTGATAGATTTTTTTTAATGTTATCACAGGGTCTCTGAGAGTGGGAGTTAGGTGTGGAAAAGTAACTTCGACTTTCGTACATTTACATTGTATTTAGTGTCTTAGTATTGCTCACATGTGGGTGTGCTCTGCTTACATTTGTAAGGAGACTGGAGACTAAACCAAGACTGATATAATCGATATAAGGTACTGTTGTTTGTTGATACGAGTGACAGCTCTAAACGTAATTGTGTTTCCAGTCAACCCTCTAAATAAGTGTGTAGTACTTGTGTCTGCTCTGAATAAGCTTGCGGTACTTGTGACTGCTCTAAATGTATTTGCGGTACCTTTAACTGCTCTAAGTGTGTTTGTAGTACCTGTGACTGCTCTAAATGTGTTTGTGGTACCTGTGACTGCTCTAAATATGTTTGTGGTACCTTTGACTGCACTAAATGTGTTTGTGGTACGTATGATTGTTCTAAATTCCTCAACCCCAGTATCCCCATCAAGTCCTCAGTCCTCTTATCAAACAGCCTCACGCCACACATTTCTCTCACCAATGCTCTCTCAGTCCTTCTGAAAACTGCCATCTCTCCCACCCGCAAACACCATGTCTCACTCCCATACAGTATTGCAGCTCTCACACAACTCCTATAGACTTTTCCTTTCGTCTTGTGACTGCTCTAAATATGTTTATAGTACCTGCGACTGCTCTAAATGTGCTGGTGGTACCTGTGACTGATCTAAATATGTTTATGGTACCTGTGACTGCTCTATGATTGTAGTACTTGTGAATGCTCTAAATAAACTCGTCGTGTCTGCGACTGCTCTAAATATGTTTGTAGTATTTGTGAGTGCTCTAAATGTATTTGTGGCACCTGTTTGTAGAATTTGTAAGTACTCTAAATACGTTTGTGCACCGTTTTCCTTTCTTTACAATGTTTTCTATGTCATTTGTGAATGTTGACTCCCAGTATTTTATCTTCTGTATGTATGGTTGCCGGATGTGGTGACTGATTGTCTCTGATCATCTCTCGTGTTACTGATAAAAGAAAGAAAGCCATGTATATGATGTATATCTCATTAAAGCTGCTATTTTGGAACCCGGTTTCAGTGTGGCAGATGCCGGGTCGGTGAAGTTGGGTAACTATCCCTGAAAACTGATGGGGCGATATGATAATAATGTCATCAGCGCATGAAAATGTAAGCATGTTTTAATGAGGCGTAGAGAGGTCATATAGGTATAGGTTGAAAAGAATGAATGAGAGAACAAATCCTTGCAGTATTCCAAAGAAGGAAACTAAAAAATAGACATAGCAGCCCTGAGAGGGAGTTTGCAAAGCAACACTTTAAGGTGTTTCTTAAGATGTTGAATATTTAGAGGTGTGTGTGTGTATGTGTGTGTGAGCGGTGTGTGTGTGTGAGAGAGAGAGTGTGTGTGTGTGTGTGTGTGTGTGTGTGTGTGTGAGAGAGAGAGAGAGAGAG
>NC_068988.1:86398779-86401099 GCF_001194135.2 Octopus bimaculoides
AAACATACATACATACATACATACATTTACATACATAATACATACATACATACATATACACACACACACACATATATATATATATATATGTGTGTGTGTGTGTATATGTATGTATGTATGTATTATGTATGTATGCGCGCGCGTTACAGTATTAATTTACGTCGCCTGGCATAACAGCAATAACGTTCATACTATACTGTACTGTTAGTTCCAGGTTGAATCGATTGGTTACGTTCGTATTCGTGTCCGGGAAATAAATGAAAATTCAATAGAAGCATATAACCTGTTTAGCATATTAAAATTAATGTTAAAATACAGTACGCATTATAAACAATTAAAATCCATTTAAAAACAATGGCATTAAAAGTTACAGGTTCATGGTAATACAAATCGGAACAAGTGTACTAGTTTAGTTGTTTTCCGATAGGTGGCATTCGTGCTCCAGCCGCGCGCTTTTCAAATCTGTTTACGTCGGCAGTACTGTAAAATTTTGTACAATTATTTTTGTGATTTACAATTTAGCCCCATGTCTCCGAAGAAGAATCTTAGTGAAAACGGTAAGCGTTAAGGCATATTGTTGGAAGATAAAGTGGGTGTGATCAAACTATATGAAAAGGGTGAAAAGACTGCAGTCATTGCACAATCGTTTGGGATGAGCTGTACGACGATAGAGATAGGATTATGGCACATATGAAAGATGATGCTCCAGGGATGAAAAACACCATCATCAACAAGAAAAGAGGAGAAATCTACGAAGTGATGGAGCAGCTTCTTGCCCTTTGGGTTGAAAGGCAGAATCGCCAGCAAGCAAATTGTGGTCAGGACATAATTCAGGAAATAGCATTGTCTTTGTTTGCAGATCTGAAAAAGAAATATCCAGATGAGAAGAACGGAGAATTTAAGGAAAATCAGGGCCGGTTTATGAGGTTTAAGCAGCGGCAGAATTTGCACTCTCTCGAAAAACTAGGTGTAAGCGCAGCAGCTGACGATGTTGCAGCAGCGGAATTTCCTGCTACATCAGCGAAGATTATTGAAGATAATGGATTTCTACCCGAACAAAGATTCAATGTTGATGAGACCGGTATCTACTGGAAGAAATTACCAGATCGTTCTTTCATATCCAGAGAAGAGAAAAGAATTCCTGGCTATTAAGTATCGTTTGACCTTAATGGTAGGAGGCAATTGTGCAGGCGATAGCAAGCTAAAACCGCTGCTTGTATATCATGTACTGAACCTCTGAGTTCTTAAGAACATACCCAAGGTATCTCTTCCTGTAATATGGATGGCCAGTTCAAAGGCTTGGGTCACTGTCATTATTGTCTGAACTGAATATGAAAGATAGTGTTCCCACTCCGTTTTGAAAGTTGTTGAGTTCTGGAATAACATTTCCTAACAATTTCTTCACCAAGGATTGCTTTTATTTAAGTATATTTTTTGACGCACGCTAGGTTTTTGAAAAGTCTGTCTGCTCAAAAAATTCTGAATTCAGCTCCCGGACCTCCTCCCACCTCACCACGTACAACGTTTGTGGACCCACAAGGATCCGTGAACACCAGGTTTGGAGCTGCAATTTTAGAGTATTTCATATGTCAGGGTAATTCAGGGGGATTTATCTCAAGGAATGTGGGGTCTGGATCTTGCTGCCACAACAAAGTACTTCACTCGAGCCTGTCGGAGCTAACGATGGAGAGAGTGGTTACATGGTCTCTCAACCTGCTAGAAACAGCAAGCGAATATTCCTCAAACGACATCCAGCTGTCTTTAAAAAAGAAGTAGGATACATTAGACAATGTTACCTTAGAAATGAAGGAATGGTCACACCTGGATTTCTTTTGATCATGTGATTATAAGGTAATTACAAACGTGACAATCTTACCCCAGGGCTAAACAATTGCAACTACCACGACGACGACGACAACAACAACAACAACAACAACAACAACAGCTGTGCTCTTCTCCCGTCCAGATGGTCTTTCATTTTCATTTGATTGCGTAATTGGTTTGTATGCGCAACCAGTGCTAATTCGAAATACGCTGCTTTCTTTTTTTCTTGCCGGAGTGATTGAGGGCCCAGACATGTTGTTGTTGTTGTTGTTGTTGCTGTTGTTGTTGTTGTTGTTGTTGTTGTTGTTGTTGTTGGTGGTGGTGGTGGTGGTGATGATGGTGGTGGTGGCTTATTGTGGAAGGTATACGACATGGTTTGTGTTTTGTGTTTAGTGGTGACTGGCAGTCGCAGGGTTGGTGTTTGCGGCTGTATTAGGATTTGATGATAATAAAAGTGAGTTGGGAGAGAGTGATGATGTTGGTGGTTATGAAGATG
>NC_068988.1:86402042-86404444 GCF_001194135.2 Octopus bimaculoides
CCCTCGCCAAACACCTTAAACTTAATGACAATTACGTACGTACATGTTAATTAAACTGAATAAACGATAAAACAAATCTCAGACTTAACTTGATGCTAATGAATTATTTTTTATTCTGGTCACTGAACGTTACCATATATGGGTGTCTGTCTGTGTGTCTGTGTGTCTGAGAATGTCTCTTTATATGCTCAATATAATGAGTGTAGTGGATTTGAAAAACAAAAGAGCGTCGAACAAAATGTCTTGTGATTTTTTCTGAAATGCTCTGAGTTCAAATCCCACTGAAATTAACTTTACTTATTATTCCTCCGGAGGCGGGAGTCGGGAGGAAAATATAATTAAAGCAGTGCTGGATTAACCATTGAACAAAATTAGCTCGTGCTTAGGGCATTAACAGAAGGCGAGGATGAGGGACCCCAAGGAAATGGTAAATGGCTTACGTCACAAACGAAATCACTTTATACTTGCTAAAATGGTATTCGAAGTGGTTTATATGATTGGAAATATAATTTCGAAGTGTCCATGGTGTCCAATGAGGGTCTGGTTAACGACTTTGCAAATTAAAAAACAAAGTGGGAGAAAATTTTTCGAATATGAATAAAGTGGAAGTATACGAAAATAAACATTATTTTCCATCTTACTGTTAGTTCTGTTTCATTTTGATAAATAAAAAATTATTTTATGGCTTATTGTTGTTTATATTTTGAATTACATATACAAGGGGGCACCAAAATCTTTCAAGTGCTTAGAGCCTCTATCAGTCTTAATCCGGCCCTTAGTACTCGTCAAGTGCTGGGATCGACGTAATTGACTAACCTTTTCCTCCAGATCTCAGGCCTTCTGCTTATATTAGAAGCAATCGTCAAGGCAGTGAATTAGCAGAATCGTTAACACGCCGGACAAAATACTTAGCGGCATTTCTTCCAGTTTTACGTTCTGGGTTCCAATTCCACTGAGGTCGACTTTGCTTTCCATCAATGAAATAAATACCAGTCGAGCTCTGGGGTCGATGTAATCGTCTAACCTCCCTCAAAATTTCTGACTTTGTGCCTATAGTAGAAAGGATTATCTGGGCAGAAGATTGGTAAAATTGTTAGAGCATTGATAAAAATATTTCGGGCTCTTTGTTCCGATTCTTTATCCTGAGTTCAAATCCCGCCAAGAGATCCTTTCGGGAGCGATAAAATAAAGTACCAGTCACGTTCTGGATCGATGTTGCAGACCTCCTACCAAAATTAGAGAAAAGAAATGGTTTCTCTATTATAAAGGCGGTCGATTGGTGGAATAGCTGGTGAGTTGGTATTTATTCCGACGCTTCACGTTCTGGCTTTCAAACCTTATGTAAGTCAACTCTGCCTTTTATTCCTCTGGGGTCGATGAAACAAAAGAACATCAAGAACTGAGTCTCACTTAATCGTTGGTCAGAATGCCATGTTAGTATTTAGTTACGTCTATTTACGTTCTGAGTTCAAATCCCACTGAAGACGACTTTGCTTTATATCCTTCTGGGGTGAGTAAAGTTCGGTACAGCAAAACCCAATTAAATGATATTGTAATGATTAACAGAACCCACCGCAGGAACTACAGTCAACTAACTAATAGGTGGCAGGGGTGAAGGCACGTGGCTTAATGGTTGGGGCATTCGGCTCATGGACGTAAGGACGTGAGTACGATTGCTGGCGGCGCGTTGTGTCCTTTATTTCATGTTGTTCCAGTCCGCTCAGCTAATAAAAATGAGTAGTACCTGTCACATTTTGTGTCACGCTGAATATCCCCGAGAACTACGTTAAGGGTACACGTGTCTGTGGAGTGCTCAGCCACTTGTACGTTAAGTTCACGAGCAGGCTGTTCTGTCGATTGGATCAACTGGAATTCTCGTCGTCTTAACCGATGGAGTGCCAGTTAGGTGGTAGGGCGGGGGGAGCATAGTGACATAGCTAAATCAACTTATGTTAGTGGAGGATTGGTAGAATGGTTAGAGCATTGGCCATGATTCTTAATGGTATTTCTTCCAGATTTTAATCTTCTGAGTTCAAATCTCGTTGAAGACTATTTTGTCTCTTATCCTTCCGTGGCTCGATAAAATAAAGTATCTATCAACCACGTTGGAGTAACTGGCTAACCAATTGCCCTAATAATAATAATAATAATAATAATTATTATTATTATTATTATTATTATTATTATTATTATTATTTAGGCACCGAGCTGGAAGAATCGTTAGCACTGCAGGCAAACTGCTTCGCGGCATTTCTTTCGACTTTACTTCCCGAGTTCAAATTCCACCTAGGTCGACTTTGTCCATCCTTTCGAGATCGATAAAATAAGTACCAGAAGAGCACCGAGGTCGATGGAATCGACGTATCCCTTCTAAAATTGCTGGCCTTGTGCTAAAATTCTAA
>NC_068988.1:86404978-86406805 GCF_001194135.2 Octopus bimaculoides
ATTACATGGACACCAGTGCTTAACTGGTAATTATTTTATCGACCACGAAAGGATGAAAAGTCAAGTCGACGTCGACGGAATTTAAACTCGGAACATAAAGACGAAGGAAGCGCCGCTATGCATTTTGACCGGCATGCTAACGATTCTGCCAGCTAACCGCCGTCTCTGCCCTTTAAATAATGAGTTCGTCTCTGATTAACGAACTTTACACTTGTCATAGGAATGCATAATGTAGCACATTGAACTGTAAACGCATTCGTTATTAATGCTATCCAATTAAAAATGTCACCTAATTAAAAAAAAAAAAAAGGTCTCATTTGAAGGATTTGTATTCACTGTTGTTTTGGTGCGTTCTTACGTGGTTTTGTTTTTGAGTTTCATATGAAAGAAATGAGTAGGGTGGAATCGAGTACCTAATTCAGAAACAAAGCTCCATTGTTAGAATTTAGATAACAAGAACAGCTGTGTAGGGGAGTCACATGTTGGACCTTCTGTAAAAACAGTGTTGCATATTTTCTCTTTGTATGGCTCACACACTGGATTTTTGCAAACCCAGCTGACGCACTCGTTTTTCACCTCTCGTCATACCCTACTTAAGTTAGTCTCACTGCAAACCACCTCCTACCGCCCCTCATACTTACGTCGGATTCATTACCCTCACTCATCCCCTCATTATCTTACTTAAGTCAACATCCCCACCCTCTTCTAACTTGCAAGATATCCGCACCCCACACTAAACAATCCTGTTTTCCTTTTGTTTCTTTTTGTTTTTCTTTCCCTGAGCGGAAACTTTCTACATTTCTCTATTCTCACACCTTTTAACTTGGACGGGATCTTAAACCGAACGTCTGTTGCAGCAATACCACTTATCTAGGATAGTATGAAAGCCATAGGCTTTTTGCCCTTGTTTTTTCTTTTGTTTTTTTTTTTTGCTAATTACTTACAAATATTTTGACGATATAATTGATAACACTCTTCTATTGGGAGTCATGTGCCTGTTGGAAAATCAATAATTGTTAACGCACGTAAGTACTCACAAGTACATTGTTCTATTTCAATGACCCTCAAAAAAGGCATTGTCGATCCTAGCGGGATTTGAACTCAGAACACGAAAGGAATTAACTAAATACAGCCAAATATTTTTTGTCCAGCGACCGACTGATTCCAAAAGGAAACAGTCTAAACGTGAAGCAGTGCTCCAGTATGACCTTAGTCATGATGGCTAAAATAAATTAAAGAGTGTGAATGATCTTGTGAAGGGGTCATCCACTGAAGTCCTAAAACCAGCATGGTATACATATATACCAAGGAGGTCAGTTGGATATTTCTGTCTAGGTATAAATATATATATACTTTGATCATCTGGGTATTTTTCCCTAGGTACATATCTATATATATAAAAATGAGAATGTGTGTCTGTCTGTGTGAATCCCTAAAACTCGAGAACTACGCAACCAATTTCATTCAAATTTTACACATGCCTTACTTAGGGTTCCAGTTGTGTTTTAGTCAAAAAAAATTATTAACTTCTTGCAGAGTTCGAGCACACGGCAACATAATATCTCCTCCACTATTTAAGTATTACGTGTCAAAAGTGAAACAAAAACACTCATGTCAAATACTTTCACTTTAAAAATGAAACTATTCCACTAACTGAAACAATCACATTTCGATACTGTAGTGACAGATACTTTCACAGAGAGAGAAAGAGAGAAAGAGAGAGACAGAAAGAGAGAGAGAGAGAGAGATGTATATGTATACATATACATGTATATGTACACCATTTCGATACTGTAATGACAGATACTTTCAGAGAGAGAGAGAGAG
>NC_068988.1:86407428-86410284 GCF_001194135.2 Octopus bimaculoides
GGAAGAGCCCTGCTTCTCACATAGACAACTGTATGTTGGCTACTCAAGAGTGGGCAGCAACAAAAAACCTATTTGTATATGCTCCACAAGGGAAAACAAGGAACATAGTTTACAATGAGGTGTTATAATCACAACAGCAAGAAAGTATGTACATGATCACCTTCTTTTACGAAACTTCATTGACTTTCATATATTTATATTGATATACATATATATACGTGTGTTTGAGTGCGTGTGTGTATATACATCTCTATATATAAAGATGATGCGTAGTCTAGACGGCGTTTTTAGATTTCATTATTCTCTTTAACCCGGGCAACGCCGGGTATTTCTGCTAGTATATATATATATATGGAACAAAAACGCAATAGAGGACAATAAAACAATCCGACAGATAGACGATACAAAGACGGACAAAAAAACAACAATTAGAAGGACAGGCAAAACAAGACGGGTCATTCGTGGCCTTCTTTCCTCAGTCAAGTACCAGAAGTCACGACCGTTACGGACAATATGTGTGTGTGTGTGTGTGTCTATGCTTTTTATTAAAGCTGCTTATCACAGAACTGTTACTCAGAGTTTCACGCTTCCGTTCGTCGGACAGCTGTGATAAATAAATATTTATCACCACTGTCCGACGAATGGGAACGTGAAGCTCTGAGTAAAAGTTCTGTGATATATTTCCATCTTTAATAAAAACTATATTACTTTACATTTGGTATTCAAGTACTACTTTATCCACCTTGTTTTTCATTTATGTTCTCACCTATACATACACACACACACACACACACACACACACACACACACACACACACACACACACATATATATATATATATATATTTCGTTTTTGGATTTGGTTTGCAAGATTTTTTTATGTGATTTCGTGTGTTGAAGCATATTGTGTTGTGTCTGGGGAGAGTCATTTTCTTATCGTGCCTTAAAATTTAACACACTCACCGGCAAGACTATTGAAAAGGTTGCAAGACGCAACGAAAATTTTAGGAAAATAAAAATAATAAGTGGAAATTTTAACGGTGAGTGTGTTAAATTTTAAGGCACGATAAGAAAATGACTCTCCCCAGACACAACAGTATAAATTGTCTCGCCCCACTATGACTTTCAAATGTCTTAACATCCAGCATTTTGAGGGAGTTATCTCCACCGCGCAAAACGCAGCAAACCAGTGAGCAAGCAAAATATACACTGAGTATGTCCGGTCGATAGTGTTTACAACTCTATTGCTGCTTCTAACTCTCTATTGAACTCTAGGTCAGAAACTTTCAGTGGTTGCAAGCATATGCATGATAATAATAATTCCGCCTATTTCTGACTAACTTGTTACTTTTCCAGCCTTATTATTTAAGGTCTAAGGAGGATAGCGCTTTTACCTTTTTACTCTTTTTATTTTTAAAATTTAAATTTTGCGTTTTCGCTTTCCATTTTTCCTTTTTCGTTTTCCGTTTTTTACTTTCTGTGTTTTGTATATGCTGCCTTCTCAGTTTTTTCCGCGTTTCTTCTCTTATTCAATTTTTCTTTTTCAGTTCGTTATAATATGTGGTTTACGCCTGAAGAATATGTTTGAGAATTCCTTAACATATGAAACTATTAGTAGCGCTTAAATACGTGTATTATGCTTTTTAAATAAATAATATTTATCTCTCACCAGATGGAATACTTTTCTTGCTGAATTTACTATCACGGAACAATATATTAGATAGATAGATAGATAGATAGATAGATAGATAGATAGATAGATAGATAGATCAGCCAAAATCTTCATTGGACTTCCGACATCTAAAAAGAAAAGAAAAAATCTTTAATAATTGTCTTTACTTTTGACAAAAGCGCGGACATGGTTGGGTGTTAAAAAGACAGCTTCGCAGCCTGATTATTTTGGGTTCAGTCCCATTGAGTGGCATCTTGGAGAAGTGTTCTCTGCTATAGCTCCGAACTTATCAATGCCTTGTAAATTACTTTAGTAGACGGAAACTGTGTGGAATCCCTTCGTGTGTGCGCAAGCGCGCACTTTGTCATGTCTGCATCTAGCTTTCAACAGTTAACAACAGGGGCGATGGGGTTATCGCTTTATATCCCCTGCTCGGCGATAAGTGACGAACAGAATAAGCCTCAGATTAGAATAATCACTGGAGTCGATTTGATCGATTAAACCTGTCAAACAGGTGCTCCAGCATGGCCGCAACAAGTGAAGCGAATACAAGAATATAATAGTACCAGCTATTTCTATAACAGATGAATTATTTCAACCGATTTATCTGTCTTTTAAATGAATTGCTATATAACTGTCTGCAAGGCTAGGAAAGTGTCCCCAATGGGATTGAACAATCAGGCAGCGAAACTGTTTTTTTTTTATCCACCCAACCATGTCCGTGGTTTTGACAGAAATAAAGACGATTATTAAAGATTTGTTCCTTCTTTTTTAAAAAGAAATATTGGAAGTCCGCTGACGATTATAGCAATATCGCTCACTTTTGGAGAGGTTATCTCCCTTGTTATTGCATAGACAATATGCATTTTGTGGTTATAAGGGTCTTTCCAATGGCTATGAGGGTCATACACACGCGAACGCACACATGTATATACAGGGTGTTCGGGCAAAATTTGACTGCGTAAAAGGAGAAGAAAACACAATAACCCATTAGTCTTACTCTTTTACTCTTTTACTTGTTTCAGTGATTTGACTGCGGCCATGCTGGAGCACCGTCTTTTTAGTCGAGCTAATCGACCCCAGGACTAATTCTTTGTAAGCCTAGTACTTATTCTATCGGTCTCTTTTTGCCGAACCGCTAAGTTACAGGGACGTAAACATACCAGCATCGGTTGGCAAGCGAT
>NC_068988.1:86411450-86415849 GCF_001194135.2 Octopus bimaculoides
CAAGCAGAGGGTTATTGTTTTCAGAGACATATCTGGGTGTGGGTGGTTTATCTTGTATTTGTTGGGGGTAATAATCTAGGGATCGTTTGAATGCCGTGAAGTCACTTTCCTCCTTTATGTGTGTCTGGCACGATGTTGAAGAGAGCAGGGCCAATTGAGGTGAAATAGTTCTGTCATAGTGTTGTGATACGACACAAACATTTCTGTAGTGGACGGATGGCACGGGGGCCAAGCTTCGGACGAATTTTAAAGATGGGCAAAGTTGATGGAATATTTTCCACATCATACAGATGATATAGAGCTCACAGCGGCTGTGGAGGGAACAAAGCCTGACTTTTTGAGTCGATCCCAATAGTCAAGGCTTGTCATATCATCCTCCGCAGACCTCCGCCAAGCAGCTCATTTTAAGATAGATATGCAAATAAAATTTCTAATAGAGAAACGAAAATAAACCTTTGAAACAGCAACGCCACCATACGTTACGTGGAAACGATGAACGTGTTTTCAAGGGAGATAATCAAAAAACGTAACATTGTAATACTTCATGTAAAGCAAATATAACAAATGAAAAATCCTTCAAGAATCCATAAAAGTTCCCGGATCACTACCAAAATTTCATCATCTGTTCCTTGTGTCATTACCAACTTTTCTCGCAAGTTTCATCAAATACCGTTCACAACTGTTTGAGTTATTTTGCACACAGACGGACAGATGGACAAACCAACGCCGATGAAAACATCACCTCCTTCCTTGGCGGAGGTAAAAACCAGAAGAATATCATCTCTTAGATCATGGATGGAAGATAACAATTACTTAAAGTTTCCGCTCTCTGCTTCCACCACGAACGCAGTCGGAACTCCTGCTGGATACGGCTTCGTAGTCTCTGCTGCAGCTGTTCATGCTGTCGGCGTTCTTACAGTCTTTACAGTATTCACAGAGCATTGAGCACCAGTCATTATGTCGACGTTCTGATACTAGCGCGAGATGTCATGATACAAGCAATTCTTTTCCAATATCCAGATGGCTTTCAGTCCTCCGTGTCAGCTAACCTTTTCTCAACTACAACTTTAATCTTTATACACTCCAACGCCGTTGACTGCTCACCAATACATCAAGCCGTTCCTGAGAAAAGGAGGCATAAAAAATCGTCAAATTTTGCCCGAACACCCTGTGTGTATATATCATCATCGTCATCATCATCATCATCATCATCATCATCATCATTCAACGTCCATTTTCCATGCTGGCATGGGTTGGACGGCTTGACAAGAACTCGGTGAAGCCAGAGGCCATACCAGGTTCCATAGTCTGTTTTGGCCTGATTTCTACAACTAAATGCCTTCCCTAACGCCAACTGCTCAACAGAGTGTACTGGGCGCTTTTTATGTGATACCATCACAGGTGCTTTTTAAGTGGAACTAGCATCAATGCTTTTTACGTGGCTCCTTGGTTTTAGGATCTCAAGTCTGTTGTGGTGGGCAGGTCTTCCCAAGTGCAGCGATGTGTCACTTATCTCAGTCCTCTGTCATCTCCCTCGCAAGGTTCAACGTTTTGAGATCAGCCTCCAAAACTTCGTCCCATGTGTTTTCTGGGTTTCCCTCTTCCACAACTCCCCTTCACTTTAAGTGATTGACATTTCTTTATGCAACTGTCCTCAGCCATCCTCACCACATGACCAAACCAGCACAGTCATCTCTCTTGCACACCGCATATAATTCTCCTTATATCCAACTTCTCCCTCAGTACACTAATGCTCTGTCACACATGCACACTGGCATCACACATCCAACGGAACATACTCACTTCATTCCTCTCTAACCTTCGCATGTCCTCCGTATTCAGAGCCCACGTCTCACTACCATGCAGCATCGCAGTTCGTACACATGCATCACACAATCTTCCTTTTATTCGGTGAGAGAGAGAGACACATTTGGTCGCCAACAGAGGTAAAAGTTCTCTGAACTACCTCCATCTTATTCTTATTCTATCAATTATGTCTTTTGTATAACTTCCTCCACTGCTAATTAGGTCACTTAGGTAGCAAAATCAACTACACCCTCCAGAGGGTCACTGGGACATTTAAGGAAATTACTTTCTCGAGTATCTAGCTTTTATGGCTCCCGTACATCTTCCACATACGAACACTACTTTTTCTGCTAACCTTCCGACTATTCCACTGCACCTCTTGTGTCCATAGCTTTCACTGGCTACACCAAATGGAATTTCTGCCTACACCCTTTCTAAGCATCAGGCATGGCCATTTATCTAATGGGTGAAGAGTTCTGTCTGATTTCTTGGTTACTAGGTCTTTGGTCTTTGCTCAATTTACTTTAAGACCCTTTGATTCCAGGTTCTGTTTCCACACCTGGAATTTCTTTTCTAATTCTGCTGCTGGTTCTGCTATGAGGGAAATATATATGAGTGGCTGTGTGGTAAGTAGCTTGCTTACCAACCACATGGTTCCGGGTTCAGTCCCACCGCGTGGTACCTTGGGCAAGTGTCTTCTACTATAGCCTCGGGCCGATCAAAGCTTTGTGAGTGGATTTGGTAGATGGAAACTGAAAGAAGCCCGTCGTATATATGTATATATATATATATATATATGTATGTGTGTGTATGTGTTTGTGTATCTGTGTTTGTCCCCCCATCATCACTTGACAACCGATGTTGGTGTGTTTACGTCCCCGTATCTTAGTGGTTCGGCAAAAGAGACCGATAGAATAAGTACTAGGCTTACAAAGAATAAGTCCTGGGGTCGATTTGCTCGACTAAAGGCGGTGCTCCACCATGGCCGCAGTCAAATGACTGAAACAAGTAAAAGAGTAAAAGAGTATATATAACTTTCTATTTTCATTTTATTTTATCCTATTTAATCCTCTCTTGTACCCACTTCTTTTTTTTACACTGTCACACTTTTTTTTTCAATTTTTTATCGTTTTCTTTCCGTCGAATTGTTTAACCTTTTAAATGCATTATTTTTTTTTATAATTGTATTAATTTCTATTTTATCCCTTTAATTTTAATATTTTTTATTTTATTTTTATCTTGTATCTGTTATTTTTTGTAATTTTTATTCATTTTTTTTATTTTTACATCTTGTACACTTCCCACCTTTTCCTTTCTATTTTTTTTATCGCTCTTATTTTATTATATTCTATTTTATTTCTGTATACACGCGCATATACATACACACACGTACGTATACACACACACGCACAAATACACGCACACGCGCACACACATGGACGCACATATACCTCCCACACACACCACACACATACATGCACATACATGCACACACATACAAGCGCACGCACAAAACACACGCACATACACACACACGTGCATATACGCGTACACACACACGCACGTACACAGGAATACATATATACCTCCGCACACACAACCCCACGCACACACTTACACACGCTCATACACACACATATACACACACACATCCATACCTACACACACTCACACACATGAATGCACATATGCCTCACAAATACTTCCCACACACACCACACGCACACACACACACACACACACACACACACAACACGCACATTCACAACACACACATACACATGCGCACACACACGTACACACACGTACACATAGTACACACACGCACACACAAACACATACAAGCACACACCCACAGGAATGCAAACCTAACACAACGCCACGCACACGCACATACACACACACGCACGCTCATACACGCACATGAACGCACATATACCTTCACACACACAACCCCACGTACGCACACACATATACACACGCACACACACATACACGCACGCACACACACGCACAGACACACAGGAATGTACATATAAACTCTACACACACAGCCTCACACACAATCCCCCCCCCACACACACACACAATATATACATACATACATATACATACATGTATATACATACACACACACGCATACACATACTTCAAACTGCTAGTCAAACACCTTTCTACTAACCATTCCTCTACGCACATGTGAAGAGACAGACAACTACACAAAGGTCCGCCAATCCTGTTACCATGCTGCTGAATTCTTTCTAGAACATTAAAAGAATGAAAGTTCACTCACACATACACATATAAATAGCCAGCACCACACAAACACCACATACACACACATGCTATTAAACACACACAGAGACTAGCGCGCAAGCACATACCCACACATACCTCCTTCTCTTACACTCTCCTGTCTTAGAAAGAACTTTTTCTTCACCCATTCCCTTCCGGTCATTTCAAAATGTGACCGCATGTGAATCGTTGGCGATTTTCTTCGTCCGTCTTCCTTTTCTATTGAACTTTCCTCTGTTTCTGAAGAAGAGCGTCTGCTCGAAACGTTAAACCATCTTTCTTTCTTTCCCTGAGCGTC
>NC_068988.1:86416846-86418604 GCF_001194135.2 Octopus bimaculoides
ATATATATATATATATATATATATATATACCCAAGCTCGTCGAAACGCCGGTGTTAAAACGTGTGTGTACATGTTTATTTATATAACGGGCTTCTTTCAGTATCCGTCTACCAAATCAACTCATGAGGCATTACTAGTCCTGAGGCTATAGTAAAATTGCACTAGGTTCCACACAGTGGAACTGAAGTTGAAACCATGTGGTTTCAAAGCGAACTTCTTAACTTGCGTTTCTTCGTAAATATGACAAGAAATCAGTTTTTATGCCTTCAATTTTCAGCAACAATTTAAAGCGAAGTCGAATATATTTAATCAGAAATGTGCGTAGCACTGAATCGAAATAAGTCGGTTTTGGAGATGCTATAACAGTTAATAGTTAAACCAATCATAATATTATTGTTGATGGAGTTAATCAAAAAGACATTTTGGTGAATGAAATATGGAAATAATTTGTTGTCATATACAACGGCGAGTTTAGGACAGAAAAAGACATTTCGAGTAGACATCTTAATATAGGTTTGTAACTTTGTAGAACAACCAAATGGGATAATAGGCAATTAGATAGCTGTACGTTACCACGTTACGTCGGGCTGTTCTCATGCATGGCATACATACACACATACATACATACATACACACATACATACATACATACATACATACACAAACACACGCGCACAGGCGCGCGTACGGAAAAAGATGTAATGAAATGCGCCAACCTATCGCGCTTTTCTATCATCTTGTTTTCTTCTTCTTCTTCTTCTTCTTCTTTTCTTCCTTCTCCCCTCCTCCCCATTTTCTCTTCTACTTCTTTTTCCCTATTTTCTCCTCTTTTTCCCTATTTCTCCTTTAGCCTTCTTCCTCCTCCTACTTTATCTCCTTTGCCATCAACACCATCATCATCATCATCATTATCATCCTCAAACCGTTGAAATAATACAAACAGCAGGAACAGGCTTTCCTTCCTTCCTTCCTTCCTTCCTTCCTTCCTTCCTTCCTTCCTTCCTTCCTTCCTTCCTTCCTTCCTTCCTTCCTTCCTTCCTTCCTTCCTTCCTTCCTTCCTTCTCCTCCTATTTGTTGCTTTTTCTCTTTCTTCCTTTCTTTCTTTCTTCCTTTCTTTCTTTCTTCCTTTCTTTCTTTCGTTCTTTCTTTCTTTCTTTCTTTCTTTTCTTCTTTCTTTCCTTCTTCCTTTCTTCCTTTCTTTCTTTCATCCTTTCTTTCTTTCTTTCTTTCTTTCCTTCTTTCTTCCTTCCTTCCTTCTTCCTTTCCTTCTTCCTTTCTTTCTTCCTTTTTCCCTTTTTTCTTTCTTTCTTCCTTTCTTTCTTTCTTTCTTTCTTTCTTTCTTCCTTTCTTTCTTTCTTTCTTTCTTTCCTTCCTTCCTTCCTTCCTTCCTTCTTTCCTTCTTTCTTTCTTTCTTTCTTTCTTTCTTCCTTCCTTTCTTTCTTTCCTTCTTCCTTTCTTCCTTCCTTCCTTTCTTTCTTTCCTTCTTCCTTTCTTTTTTCTTTCTTTCCTTCTTTCTTTCTTTCCTTCCCTTCTTTCTTTCCTTCTTTCTTCCTTCCTTCCTTCCTTTCTTTCTTTCCTTCCTTCCTTCCTTCCTTCCTTCCTTCCTTCCTTCCTTCCTTCCTTCAATGTCTAACTTGTCTAACTTTATCGCCCTCTTCTTCTTCTTCTTCTTCTTCTTCTTCTTCTACTTCTTCTCCCTCCATTTCCCTTCCTTCTGTCGTCTTCCCTTCATATTTATCTATCTAGATATTGTATTGT
>NC_068988.1:86420304-86423129 GCF_001194135.2 Octopus bimaculoides
GTGTGCGTGTGTGTGTGTATTTATAATATATGTACGTTTATGTATATGTCTGTGTGTGTGTATACACACACACATATATATATATATATATATATACACATATACATATATATATAGAGAGAGAGATATACACACATATACATACATATAGAGAGAGATATATACACACGCACACAACTATTTCTCTCTCTCTCTCTCTCTCTCTCTTTCTCTCTCTCTCTCTCTCTCTCTCTCTTTCTCTCTCTCTCGGGTCATGCCAATAAAGAGCACTTACACTGGACTTTTCCAATTTATTATTATCATTTTCGTCCGTCTTTATGTTCTGAGTTCAAATTCCGCCGAGGTCGATAAATAAAGTACAAGTGAAACACTGGCGGTCGATGTAATCGACTTATCCCCTCCCTCAAAAGGGCTGCCCTTGTTGCAATATTTGAAGCCATTATTAGTCAATTGGTTAACCACTTAACCTATTGACTAACGGATTGCTTGAATAATCGTTCGGTCAATCAATCAATCACCCAAATTTGTTTGATAAAATATTTTGAAAAGATGACTGACAAATCTAGCTGATTGATTGATTGATTGATTGATTGATTGATTGATTGACTGATTGATATACCTCTGCAAACTGAACCAGCTACACCACAAATATAAACGTTGCTTTTTCTCCCCATCGGAGTTTCCTCCCAATTTTAGACGAACAGATCAACCACAGTACATATTTTTTTTTGTTTTTGTGTTTGAGTCTGGCATTTCCTCTATGGGGACTTTTGCCGAACCGCTAGGTTACGGGTTAAGTTTGTTGCCACCACATTTGACCCTGATACATGTAAACCCATACACACGCACACACATGAACAGGATCATACATGGTTTTAAAATTGACTTTTCCACACTTTTCCCATTCTCACTAACCCCCAACATCTCTATCCCCACCACGCCTTTGCTTTATCTTTACCCTACAAATAAATATCGTATATACTGTGGCGGACATTGGGTGAGGTCCCAATCCAAGTGGTATAACTCCGATGTACTAAATATCCGTTTTCTTTGGCTTTAATCTAGGTGAACTCTTTCATGAATTCCATTCCCTTTTTTTTACATCAGGCCCTAAGATCCGTAAAGTGGATGTAACATTTCAGGCTTCCAGTGACAACGAACACAGGCCATAATGTTCCATTTAACCATTTCTGATGGTTAGTGGTTTTTAATCTTCAACTCTGGCATGAAACCGTTTCGTAATATATATATATATATATATATATATATATATATATATATATATGCATATGCATATGCATCCTCTTGCAAGTTTTATCTTAATAATTCTGGTGCGCATTCTATACGATCATTTTACACTTTTGTTTTTCTCTCTTTCTCTCTCTTATTCTTTTACCTCCTCTTCTCTCACTATTTTATGCTATTACTCTGTCACTCTCTCACCCTCACTCCTTCTCTCTTGCTCACGTGGCTCCCACGTGACCATCGGCCATCTTTCTTTCTCTCGTTGTAGCTGGAACAAGGAAGACGTGTTCTTGTTTGTCTCCTGTCCAAACTTGATTTACGCCACCACAACCTCGTTTAGTCTTAGCAGCCCTTCCTGTTTGTTTTCGCTGTCCTGTTTGTGTTACCTATTTTGACACTCCGCAAATTCCCAAATTTTATTTAATTTGCTTTACGGTAGAAACTGTTTTAACGAAAGCGTATATTGTTGTTAAATGTTCGAAATACGAGACTAGGAAAACAGCCAACAACTGATGAAGGGTCGTTCTTTATGTTGTTTGCTTTGTTTTCCATTTGTATCTTTTGTTGTTCGAAAGAATGGTTCATGTTTCATGTACTTGTGCTTCGTAATATTTTGTTGTACACGTTTCATGACGTCCTGTGCCCACATTTGCATATATATAAACGTATAGATGTATGTACATATACATATATATATATATATGCACATACATATATTATTTATATTATACACACACACACACACACACACACACACACACACACACACACACACACACATATATAGGCTTGGGTGTGTGCTAAGAAGTTTGCTTCCCAAGCACATAGCTCCAGTACAAACCAACGGCGTGGCAACTTGGGCAAGTGTCTACTACTATAGTCTCGGACCGACGATAGCTTTGTGAGTGGATCTGGTGGACGGAAACTGAAAGGAGCTCGAAGTAAAACGAGCAAAAGATAAAGAATATATATGTACACGCAAACACACGCACAGAAAAAGATAGAGAGGGAAACAGAGAGAGTGGGGAGGGAGAAATTACATTTATAAAATGAATGCTCGCGATTTGTTGGACCAGTTTTGACCCGACGCTAAATAACAACAGGCCCAAGGACTATATATGCTCTTATCACTAACTCTGTATCAGATGTTTCCAGTCATTTTTTGCCTATCAACTCATTTGAATCCTATTTTTCTCACCTGCACCTCCACGACCATTCGATGTATATAAAAAAGATTTTAATGTAATTATATATACGTTGCTCCAGTCCACTCAACTGGCAAAGGTGAGCTGTGCCTGTATTTTTAAAGGGCCAGCCTGGTCACATTCTGTGTCACGCTGAATCTCCTTGAGAACTACGTTAAGGGTTCGCGCATCTGTGGAATGCTCATCCACAGCAAGGTGTGGCTGTGCGTTAAGAAGCTTGCTTCCCAACCACATGGTTCTGGGTTCAGTCCCATTGCATGGCACATTGGACAAGTGTCTTTTATTATAGTCTCAAGCCGACCAAAGCCCTGTGAATGGATGTGGTAGACGGAAACTGAAAGAAGCCTGTCGCATATATATATATATATATATATA
>NC_068988.1:86423543-86425220 GCF_001194135.2 Octopus bimaculoides
TATATATATATATATATGTATGTATGTATGTATGTATGTATGTATGTATGTATGTATGTATGCGTGTGATTCTTTGTGTCTGTGTTTCTCCCCTATCATTCCTTGACAGCCAGTGTTGGCGTGTTTACGTCTCTGTAACTTAGCGGTCCGGCATAGACACTGATAGAACAAGTACTAGGCTTAAAAATAAGTTTTGCGATCGAATTTTTCGACAAAAACACTTTAAGGCGGTGTTCCAGCATGGCCGCAGTCTAATAACCGAAACAAAAAAAATAATAAAAGAAGTTGTAAGTGAAGACACTTGGCTTCGTGGTTTGGGTATTCTGTTCACAATCGTAATCGTAAGGTTGTGAGTTCGAGTCTTAGCGGTGCGTTGTATCCTTGAAGAAGACACTTTATTTCACATTGCTCTAGTCCAGTCAACTGGCAAATGTGAGTTGCACCTGTAATCTAAAGAACCGGCCTTGTCACATTCTGTGTCACGTTGAATTTCCCCGAGAACTACGTTAAGGATTCGCGTGTCTTTGGAGTGCTCAGCCACTTGCACGTTAATTTCACGAGCTGGGTTTTCCTGTTGATTGGATCAAAACTGGAACCTTTGTTGTAACTGCCCGAGTGCCATCTAGTTAGGACCTGTGTGAAAAGAACAAAAATTAAAACATTTGGTGTATTACTCTTTTACTTGTTTCAGTCATTTGACTGCGGCCATGCTGGGGCACCGCCTTTTAGTCGAGCAAATCGACCCCAGGACTTATTCTTTGTAAGCCTAGTACTTATTCTATCGGTCTCTTTTTGCCGAACCGCTAGATAACGGGGACGTAAACACACCAGCCTCGGTTGTCAAGTGAAGTTGGGCGGGGGGCAAACACAGATACACAAACATACATACACACACACACACACACACACACACACACACACACGTATATATATATATACATATATACGACGGGCTTCTTTCAGTTTCCGTCTACCAAATCCACTCACAAGGATTTGGTCGGCCCGAGGCTATAGTAGAAAACACTTGCCCAAGTTGTCACGCAATGGGACTGAACCCAGAACCATGTGGTTGGAAAGCAAGCTACTTACCACACAGCCACTCCTGCGCCTTGTAGAAGTATAAGCGATTTATTGCACACACATTTTAACCATAAAATCTTATGTGGACCCCACAAGGGCCATATGGACCACGGTTGAGAATCACTGGTCTATGTTATAGCCCGAGTTACGATAAAAGACAGAACCCTTTACTTGTTTGCTTGACCTGTTAAACGTAGCAACCAAACCCCCTTCAAATCATACAATTCGTACTTGAAATAATAGAAGGACACTTCAAATAATTTATTCCTAGATACATTTAAGTCTGAAATAAATTACTGGATAGTTTCAGCTTAGAACAGCTTTGATGACAGGTTTGTCGGATGATGTGTTGCACTGGAGCTAAACGCCGCCTTCGCTGCCGCCACCACCGCCGCCGCCGCCGCCGCCAGCAGCACCACCACCACCACCACCATAAAGGTTGCTGCTCTCACTACCGCCACCACCTTCACTACCACCACTGCCTCCACCAACACCGTCAATGTTTACACTAGTACCAATACCACTACCTTCGCCACCACCATCACCACCAGCACCACCAGCAATTAACACCATCAAGACCGCCATTAGCAGAACCAC
>NC_068988.1:86425543-86426718 GCF_001194135.2 Octopus bimaculoides
GGGGAAATGGTTAGAATTCTCACCTCGGTTTGGTTTTATTCCTAGCCGTCTTGATGTTGTTGTTGCTGTTGTTGTTGTTGTTGTTGTTGGTGGTGGTGGTGGTGGTGGCGGCGGCGGCGGCGGCGGTGGTGTAGGTAAGAGGGGAACATTTTGGCAGCAACTCTTAGTTTGGTGACGAGACAGTGATATAGGTAAAATGCATACTTAGTGATTCGAAATTGGCAGAGTCGTTAGCGCATCGGAGAGAATTCCTCGCTGCATTTATTCTCATGTTCTGGGTTCAAATATCAGTCTTGTAACGTTACAGACGCTAGATAGAGAGAATCGAATAAATAACTAGAGAAACAAATAATTCTGCTCGATATTTTGACTGTAATTATTATTAGGAAAATAATTCTACTAGAATAATTCTACTGGAATAACACAGGACAACAAAAACAAAGGATCTTTGTGATTTGACGGGCAACATTTGTTTTCTTAACGAAACACTTTCAAACTTGGGACACTGGTAGAATGTGTCATATAAAACAACTTCTTCTCTTAACATTCTTAACAAAAAATTGTACATCGCAAGTTATTTCATGTTAAAGTTGTCGTATTTCTGTAATTTTAACCAATCACTGACGTCTATTCAGCTGAATACAGTTACTGCTGTTCGGTGTCAAGTGTGTTATTCCCTGTTTAATTATATCATTATTCCCTAGTAAGGGTTTAGGGTTTTAAGGTTAGGGTTCGGGTTTTAGGGTTAGGTTTTAGGGTTAGGGTTAGGGTTATGAGTTATAGGGTTAGAGTTAGGGTTATGGCAAAAATAATCATAACCCTAACCGTAATCCTAAAACTAACCCTAACTCTAAAACCCGAACCCTAACCTTAAAACCCTAAAGCTAAAACCAGTACAAACGCACGAACGATGTCATAAATAACAGTGACAAACGAAATATATACTGCTGATAGTTGTTGTTGACAACGGATAGTTTTTGTTGACAAACAACGGCACTAATTTTATTCAAGGGAAAAATCCTATAACACCGTTGTTTACATTCCACGCCGTAATTGTTTTCACCTCAATAGACGTCAGTGATTGGTTGAAATTACCGAAATACGACAATTTTTTTACATGAAATAACTTCGAATACCAAATTTTTTATCTGTTCTATAACACAAAATATACAAGT
>NC_068988.1:86426908-86427935 GCF_001194135.2 Octopus bimaculoides
GCATAATATACAAATATACATATGTTGGTGGTGGTGGTGGTGGTGGCGGCGGTGGCCGTGTAGCGGCAGTGGAGGTAAGAGGGGGACATTTTGGCAGCAACTCTTAGTTTGGTGACGAGACAGTGATATAGATGAATGCATACTGAGTGATTCAAAATTGGCAGAGTCGTTAGCGCATCGGAGAAAATTCCTCGCTGCATTTATTCTGATGTTCTGAGTTCAAATGTCAGTCTTGAAATATTAAATTCTGACTCTCTACATAGTGAGTTCAAATCCAACTTAGATTAACTTCGCATTTTACTCTTCCAGGTTCGATAAAACGGAGTACCAAAGCCATGCGGTGAACTGGCAGAGTTGTCAGAACGAGCATTGGACGAAAATACCTTGCAGTATCTAATCCACCATCTGACATTCTGTGGCCAAATTCCGTCGAGGTCAACTTTGCTTTTCACCTAGCAGCAATTGTAATCAAATCTAAATGAAAACGGGAGATAATCCATGTGGTCAACAATTCTCCAAAATTATACACCACTGAGGAAAATACAGTTTGTTCTAGCAACAGGGGACATTTCTGCCTCGTTGTGAGTCATCCGCTTAGCTTCACACTAACTTCACTCCAACTAGACACACTGCATCTACAAAATGAGTAAAAAGCATTTATGGGTTGTGTAATTTGCTTAATTTAAATAAAAATATGTGGAAAGAAATAACTCAGGTTATTTACCGGAATAAATTTGCATAGCAAGGACAAAGAAAGTTATACTAAATACTTTACAAGACGAATTCTAGATATACGCACACACACTTATACACACTGACACACAAACACAAAACAAACTTACAAACGTTCATATGAGGCTTTAGGAATATACATCCACACACATAGGCTCATATTACATCAACTCATACACACTTTCTCGTTTATATATACATATACACACATAAACATGCACATACATATATATATATACACACATACATACTTATGCATATATATATATATATATATATATGTATACATATATAT
>NC_068988.1:86429255-86430982 GCF_001194135.2 Octopus bimaculoides
AACTCATACACACTTTCTCGTTTATATATACATATACACACATAAACATGCATACTGATACACACACACACACATATATTCGACTGGTTTCTTTCAGTTTCCGTCTATTAAATCTACTCACAAGGCTTTGGTCGGCCCGAGGCTATATAGTAGAAGACACTTGCCCAAGGTGCCTCGCTGTGGGACTGAACCCAGAACTATGTGGTTGGGAAGCAAGTTTCTTACCACACAGCCACTCCTACGCCTAATTTTTTTTTCTTTTGTTTTTAGACACGTCGAATGTGTATCGTATTTGACAGAGGAGGTAATATTTCGAACCCAGTATAGTCGTGAAATTAGCAGAAAGATCGGGGGGAAAGTCGTCAACAGACAACCACGGGATTCGAGCCCACACCCCTCGAATACCTGCTGAGTACTGTACCTTTAAGTTAAAGTACCCGCTGACAACAATCTACGTCAAATTAAGCGCTAAATACATAGCTTAATACATACACACACACACACACACACACACACACACATACATACATATACATATATATATATGTATGTATGTATGTGTGTGTGTGTGTGTGTGTGTGTGTAAAATATATATATTTATATATATATACAATAATACAAATAATATATAAATATATATATTTAATCCTTTATATTGAACACTCAGTATTTCATATATTCAATAAGACGTTCAATACTTCATTTCATTGTACCATCCATTTTTATATTATATATTATATATTCCATATTCTATATCCCACATTAATTTTACAAGAATATAAATTAAACATAAAAAACAGACATGGAGGGCCGTTAGGCCAGACGAGGTAAGGTAGCGAGTGCTGGAATATTCTTTGATAAGAGAAAGGATACAAGAGGAGACAGATAAGAATGAGTCTGGTCTGTGCGAAAGATGAAGAAAAAGAAAGATGATCACATGAGGAAAAGAAAGTTGGACGATGGTCAGTGTGAGCAGCGAGAGAAAGTAAAGGAGGAAGAGAGAGAGAGAGAGAGTAAAGGAGGAAGAGGGAGCGAGAGAGTAAATGAAGAAGAGGGATAGAGAAAGAGACAAATAGAAGACAGTAAAGGGGAAAACAAAAAAAGAATTAGAGAAAGGATGAGAGAGAAAAAACGATTGGGAGAGAAGGGGAGAAAAAAGAATTAGAGTAAGGAAGAAGGAGAAAACGAAAGGGGTAGAGAGAGAACAGTACAGGGTAGAGTCGCATCAAAATTATTAAGATAAACTTACTTGGAAGTGGAAGCGTGGCTTTCAATCATATAACAATATATATAATATATATATGCATATATACATACATATATGCACATATATATATATATTTACATATATATGCATATATAGGTACAAGACGTCACAAAACGTAAGCAACATGAAATACGAAAACATCAATTACGACAGCAACAGTAAAATATTTAGCGAAGGATTACTCAGTTTGGAACTGAACCCAGAACCATGTACATGGTAAGTAAGATTCTTACCGCACAAAAATTATATACTATATATATATATATATATATGTGTGTGTGTGTGTGTGTGTGTGTGTGTGTGTGTGTGTGTAGCTTGCTTACCAACCACATTTTTCCGGGTTCAGTCCCACTGCGTGGCACCTTGGTCAAGTGTCTTCTACTGTAACCTCGGGCCAACCAAAGCCTTGTGAGTGGATTTGGAAACTGAAAGAAGCCCGTCGTATATATGTATATATATA
>NC_068988.1:86430992-86435285 GCF_001194135.2 Octopus bimaculoides
TGTGTTTGTGTGTCTGTGTTTGTCCCCCCCCCCCCAAGATCGCTTGACAACCGATGCTGAAGTGTTTACATCCCCGTAACTTAGCGGTTCGGCAAAAGAGGCCGATAGAATAAGTACTAGGTTTACAAAGAATAAATCCTGTGGTCGATTTGCTCGACTAAAGGCAGTGCTCCAGCATGGCCACAGTCAAATGACTGAAACAAGTAAAAGAGATAAGTAGGGAGAGAAGGAGAGAGAGAGAGAGATGAACAGATAGATAGATAGACAGACAGACAAAGAGACAGACAGACAGATAGATAGACAGATCGATAGATAGATTGATTGATACATACATTCATACATACATACATACATAGATGTATACATAGTTATATACATACGTGTATAAACGCACACACATTTACGTTTATACGTCCATATATCCATATATGTATGTGTGTATAAGTGTGTGTATGTGTGTGTGCTTTTGCACGCGTGTGTGCGTGTGTGCGTGTGCGTGTGTGTGAGTGAGTATGTGGTGTGTGCGTTTGTGTAACTAAAACAAAGCCATTCTAAGTCTTAACAATTGTATTGAGGAACGCGGGCTGCAATGATGTGACCAGCATTAGAGTTCCCGTCATGCACCTGGGACTGAGCTGCTGCTACACGCGTACGCACATGCAGACGCACACGCACACCCACATAGACACACTTATACACTCACTCTCACACACACGCATACAGCCTAAGCTAAAGTCAGCTAACTGAGTGATAAATTCACTCGCCAACACTCTACAACACATACTACGACGACCCCCCAACACACTGCAACTTATTTTTCCTCCTCACTGTGTTTCCTCAGCCATACCGTTCAAGCTCCAAATTTTGATCCTTGAAACTCACACCCGGTTCACACTCCACCCTATAAATCTTGGTTTCAAATGTCGGTACAAGGCCAGCAATTTTGAGGATGGGGTAAATCGATTACACCGACCCCAAAAGGATGAAAGGTAAAATCGACCTCGGTGGAATTTGAACTCAGCATGTAAAGACGGGCGAAATACTGTTAAGCATTTTGCCCGGTGTGCAAACGATTCGGCCAGCTCAACACCCTATTTCACCCTATAAATATTAATTACATGCATTTCACAAACATCAACCACATCAGCATCACCAATCTGGGAGTCTCTGTAAAAGATACGGACTCAGTCCCTTTTAAATGTATATCATATCAGCACAGGATTTGTTGGGAACTACAAACTTCTGGGTGTTTCATACCCTTCTTCGTCTTATCTTCAGTATATATTAACTGTAGTTATAATCTGTTATTGTATATAAAAAAAACAAAATTATAGATGACAATTAAGGGAGGAATGTTGTTTGAATTCAATGTCATTTTCCCCCGATATTACATATCCTGTCACTTGATGGATACCACAAATTCCGGAGAGTTTTATGCCCATCGTCTGATCTTCAGTATAAATTGGTCGCAATTAAAAATTGTTACTATATTTAAAAATATATATATATATATATAGGCGCAGGTGTGGCTGTGTGGTAAGTAGCTTGCTTACCAACCACATGGTTCCGGGTTCAGTCCCACTGCGTGGCACCTTGGGCAAGTGTCTTATACTATAGCCTCGGGCCGACCAAAGCCTTGTGAGTGGATTTGGTAGACGGAAACTGAAAGAAGCCCGTCGTATATATGTATATATATATATATATATATATATATATATGTGTGTGTGTGTGTGTGTGTGTCTGTGTTTGTCCCCCCACCATCGCTTGGCAACCGATGCTGGTGTGTTTACGTCCCCGTTACTTAGCGGTTCAACAAAAGAGACCGATAGAATAAGTACTAGGCTTACAAAGAATAAGTCCTGGGGTCGATTTGTTCGACTAAAGGCGGTGCTCCAGCATGGCCGCAGTCAAATGACTGAAACAAGTAAAAGAGTAAAAGAGTATATATTATAAATGAAAATCATGGAAGCAATGTTACTTCTGATTCTGTAATGTTATTTTCCGTCATCAAATGTCCTGACAATTGGCAAGGTCGCTTTAGCAATCAAGAAATAAATTTGTTCTGCTGCGTCTGGCATTAGCTTATTACATAGACGCACTAGTGTCTTCCTGTTTACAGTAGTTTTTTTTTTTTAATATAGCTCTCCTTCAACCATCTCTAGCTTTGTTTTGAGAATGGGTGCGATATTTTGTATAGGATAGTTGTATTATCAACTCCTATTGTTGTTGTGGTTGTTTGTTCCTCAGGAGCAACCCTGACTGTGCAAACATATGATCAGACCATTTTAACTATAACCCGGGGTCATTTTTTTTAGGCATAGTGTACTTGGATTACATTATTCAATGTTTCCTTCTAATCCTTAGAACGGTCAGCTGTGATCTGAGGAAGATTTAACTGTACCAGGTCTAGTAAACACGTAAAAGATCTTGTGTTATGTAGTGTAATGCGTAACAATGGCTCCTTGTTATAGATGCATATTCAGTCAACAAGAAAGTGCGGTAGTTGTATGTCCAATGTCACGGTTAATGTCATGACGTTTACTACCGCCATTTTAACATCGGAATTTGTTAATTACATTAGTCATTTGAAATTAATTCAGTGCATTGGTTTGTTATTAACGAAAAGATTACGTTTTTAAATCAAATTTTCGGTGTTTTGTAATATATCATTAGTGCGTTTTGTGACTGGACGTAATGCATCCTGTGTTTTATTTAATAACATTTTTGATAACGCATTCATTTTATTCTATAGACAAGATCATTTCATTTATTTCATTTGTTAATGTAGCTTGTTTTTCGTGAATAATAATGTCTGTTGTATTTATTGTGTTGAATGTCTTTCTGTATTGTTGTCTGCCTCTGTGTACAAATTGCTTCAAATATCCATTATAAACTAACGTTTGTTTTAGCCTATTAATTTCTTTGTCCAGCGTCTCTTTTGTGGAGCAGAACCTAAAATATATTCTGAGCAGAGTTTTGTGACTGAAATTCTTGTTGGTGTTGATGTTGTTGTTTAGCTTAGTATACCCTAGGGGGTTAAGTGTTTTGGGCTTACGATCATAAGGTCAGGAGTTCGGTTCCTAGACTGGGTAGTGTGTTGTGTCTGAGCAATTTCTAGAACGGTAACCTGTGAATTGAGGAAGCTTGCTTCGCAACCACATGGTTTCGTGTTATTCCACTGTACGGCACCATGGGTAAGTGTCATCTACTATAGGCCCGGACCGATCAAAGCCGTGTGAATGCATTTCGTAGACGGAAAGCGAAATACCGTCGTGTGTATATATACATATGTGTGTGTGTGTGTGTGTGTGTGATCGTATTTGTCTTTGTGTATGTGTATGTGTTTATCCCCCCACCACTGCTTGATAGCCGGTGTTGATTTGTTTGCCTCAACTTCTCCTCCTCCCACTCTACCCACACCAAGCTCTCCATCCCCTACTCCCAATTCCCCCGTCTGCGCAGGCACTGCAGTGACAACCAAGACTTTGAGACTCAGTCTCAGCTCATGACTCACCATTTCATCCTCCGTGGATATGCCCTCACCACTATTCACACCGCCCTTACCAGAACACGTTCCATAGACCGTGCATCAGCTCTCTCTCCTCGCACCCGCTCCGCTGTTGCCCGTCTCCTGTTTCCCCTCACCTACCATTCCTCCACCCTGCCCCTCCAACGCACCATTCTCCAACGCACCATTCTCCAAGCCTTCCGGCGACTCCAGTCCGACCCCGCCACTTCACATATCTTCCCCAACCTAGCCCTTCCCTCCTTCAAAGGAGCACACAACATACGTGACCTCCTTGTCCACAGTTTCTTCCCTAACCCCATCTCCTAACCAAGCTCGTTCCCTTGCTCTCGCCCACGCTGTCGCACTTGCCCTACCTCTCCAACACTACCATCCTCACAGGCACCCTTCATCGTCTGTATCATATCACTGACTCATTTACCTGCATTTCTTGCAACGTCAGTTACTGCATCTCCTGCTCTTTCTGTCCTTTTCTGTACATCGGTCAAACGGGACGCCGCTTGGCTGACCAGTTCGCGGAGCACCTCCGAGACATTAGAGTCGGCAATGACACCTTAGTCTCGCGCCATTTCCGCTCTACCGATTATTCATTACAATACCTGTCTGTGTTCGGATTGTTTTTTTGCACAGGGGTCATCCGGACTCCCGCCTTCACCGTGAACAGAAATTAATCTTCTCTCTTCGCTCCTTTGCGTCACATGGGCTCAACTTCACTCCCTTCTTCATCTGACTTCCCTCTTCTCCTCTTTTCATCTGACACATACTTC
>NC_068988.1:86438516-86440181 GCF_001194135.2 Octopus bimaculoides
TGTGTGTGTGTGTGTGTGTGTGTGTGTGTGTGTGTGTGTTTGTGTGTCTGTGTTTGTCCCCCACCACAACACCGCTTGACAACCGATGCTGGTGTGTTTACGTCCCCGTAACCTAGCGGTTCGGCAAAAGAGCCCGATAGAATAAGTACGAGGCTTACACAGAATAAGTCCTAGAGTCGATTTGCTCGACTCAAGGCGGTGCTCCAGCATGGCCGCAGTCAAATAACTGAAACAAGACCGAAGGGGTTCTTTAAACTTTATATATGCGTGTGTTTGTGTATGTGTGTGTGTGTGTGTGTGTGTGCGTGTGTGTAGACGTGCGAACATACATACTTATATACACAAATATGTTACTCATAGAGATACACACACGCACACGTGTACCTATGTGCGCAGATGCCCTTACATGCATGCTCTGTTGCATTCAAGTCTAGTACTTCAATCTCAAACAGTGTCATTGATCTTGAAGCTCCACAGAAAGAAATGAGGTGCAATGACCTGATCTTCGTTGCTCACAAACAACAAAACTACCGGAAATGATAAATATTTAGTATATATTGCCATTGGCATCTCCGTAGGATCGGGGAAAGTAGGAGCCAGCCGTCACCTCACCTGGTCAAATCATCGGAGAAAATCTAAAGCATGATGACTTTTTTTGTGTTGCTTGAGTTTGTTCGGCAAGTCTTCATCCGGGCCACACAGCTATCTGGATTATTTCCAGGCATAAATTGTCCTCTTCTTATTATCATGTTAGACTTGTATATATCTTTGGGTAGTGTGGAGGCGCAATGGCCCAGTGGTTTAAGGCAGCGGACACGCGGTCATAGGATCGCGGTTTCGATTCCCAGACCGGGCGTTGTGAGTGTCTATTGAGTGAAAACACCTAAAGCTCCACGAGGCTCCGGCAGGGGATGGTGGCGAACCCTGCTGTACTCTTTCACCACAACATTCTCTTACTCTTACTTCCTGTTTCTGTTGTGCCTGTAATTCAAAGGGTCAGCCTTGTCACACTGTGTCACGCTGAATATCCCCGAGAACTACGTTAAGGGTACACGTGTCTGTGGAGTGTTCAGCCACTTGCACGTTAATTTCACGAGCAGGCTGTTCCGTTGATTGGATCAACTGGAACCCTCGATGTCGTATGCGACGGAGTGCCAACCACATCTTTGGGTACCACACATCACATCTAACAGCGTATCCTTATACTCTCAGCCGCTGAGCAATGGCCTCCATCGACTAGTAGATGTGGTTATTGGGGATCTTCTGGATCTGGTGGATAAACTCAGCCGTCTTGACAATGTCTGATTACTGAGAATGTTTCTTCTTCTTGGCTACGGGCAACGCATCCCCTCTAGAAGCATCCAGTTCTTTCTTAAACTTGGCTATGTTTAAGGAACTGGCGATATTCCATTCGTTTTGGTTGTTAGTAGAGCGACGAGTATGGACGGCGTGTTAACTCATTTCTTGTGTGGAATTTGCCATATCGATGGTGCCAATATGTCTGAAAGAGAAATGAAAAGGTTGAAATTTGGCCCATGGCGAGGAATAATTGAATTGTCTCTCTTTCTCCTTCCTCTCTTCATCACCCTCTGTCTCTCTCTATACACATACATACATACATACATACATATATATATATATATATATATATATATATGTATAGGT
>NC_068988.1:86440683-86447232 GCF_001194135.2 Octopus bimaculoides
ATATATATATATATATATACATACATGTCAAAGTGCATCCCTTGACCAAATTTGCATACATGAGGTTGATAATATCTTAAGACTTGGAAGGCAGCTCCTTGAGCAACACTCTTTGTCTGATAACCTAGAATACATGCCCAAAGAAGTCGCACGACTCTACTGCAACGTATCATGAGATGAAAGGATGAGCCTACATGAGTAGAAGACTATGCATGGATATGTTACTGGAAAGTTCCGAGATGACAGTAACATTGATCATCAAACCAGTTTATCATGGACCAATAGCCGGATTATTAGCTCCCACTTTGAAGGGTATGCATTTGCAATCCAGGAACAGAAAATATCAACCAAGTACCTGATGCACAAAAGGGATAGAGATGCGGGAAAAGTCGTAAAGTGTGACATCTGATGCAGACTTCGTGGAGTTCACACTGAAGATATCACCCACATCATAAGCAGTTGTCCAAAAATGTCATTACGATATTATCTACCGATGAGACATGACGTTGTAGCTAGGACACTCTATAATGAAATCCGTGGGAAGGATAATCCCGGTGACAAAGAAATAAGAACCCACAATATAGTAGAAGTCATAGCCACTCATAATAAAAAGGAATACTGGTGGAATGTACCAGTGAAGACCTCAATAAAATGTAAGCACAACAGACCTGATATAATGATTTGGAATAAGAGAAGAGAAACTCAGCAGAGTTGTGGAAATTAGTTGTCCAGTGTATGTTAACATAAAGCTGAAGATCAGTGTAAAAGAGGATATCTACGCTGAACTATTGAGAGATCTGCAGTTACTCTATCTAGATTACAAGTTCAGGTTTGTACCTGTAATTATTGGGGCCCTGTAACACACTGCCTAAATACCAATCTTGAGAAATTAGGTTTCTGAAAATCAGAAAGAAAAAAGCTGATTCAAAGACTACAGATCCAATCCATCACTGGAACTGTAAAAATCTGTAAAACTTTCCAGAAGTTTATCATTTAAATATATATTAGCATGTCTAGATATGCAACTATATGCATGAGAATGCATACATAAAACATACAAATCTGCACATACATACATACATACATACATACATACAAAAATACCCTGTTGTTGATGTTGAAATTCCAATGAAGGAACTTTGGATCAAGGTTAGAAACCAGTTCTTTCAGTATTGGCAAGAAATTTTGAAATAAACTGATTAATAACATATATACATTATCTAGCAGAGGCAACAGAATTGTGTGTGTGTTTGTATATATACAAACACAGTATTAATAGCCGTATTATTAACACCTACGACAGCTGCACCACCATCGCTGCCACCACTAACACCACCCACTCTATAATTGAAACAATACACATATTAGACATTTATGACAATGGTTCCACTGTGCAACACTTTAGCTGTTATGCCAGAACCGCTTATTCTCTATATATGCAACTATGTGCAAATGTGACGTATTGCATCTGTCCCCTCTGTGCAGCAGTTACTGCCTACACGACAGGACAAGAGATATATCAACTGACATAAATTTTAAAACACACATTCACACACACACACACGCACACGCACGCACGCACACGGAGAAGACACAGACTTATATACACATAATATATACCTACACACACTGTGTATGTGCATATATATATATGTACATATATTTATATGCTATGTACATAACCATATACATATTGTACAAATATGTATGTATATAGAGGTAGATACTTATGAATATGTGTGTGTCTGTGCGTGCGCGTAGTGTGTGTGTGTGTGTGTGTGTGTTTGTGTGTGTGTACATATATAAATGTATTATATAGTCAAACATTCATATATACACTCACACATAAGGTCAGCAACAAATATTACGAAGAAAGTAATGACAAGCACGTACATAGAAAAGTAAATTAAAAGTATTTTTATGAGATAGACACATACATCCAAATATGAGTATATAGAGCAGCATTTATAGGTTACACACACTCCTGTACCTATCAACACACACACACACACACATACATGCACGTATATATATGGCAAAATATATACATACATGCATAAACAGGCATAAATACGCAAACACATGCACATATGCACACAGGCATGCACTCATATATATATATACATGCACACGCATACACACACATACATAAATACATACATACATGTATATATGTATGTATGTATATATACGATGTGCATCATTCAGTTTCCGTCTACCAAATCCACTCACAAGGCTTTGGTTGGCCTGAGACTTTAGTAGAAAACACACGCAGAAGGTGCCACGCAGTGGAACTGAATACGGAACCATGTGGATATCTATATTTTACTGTTATAATCGGTATTAATTACAAAGTAACTTAATGGCCAACATCATATATACACGTGCTCTTGGTTAATGTATATATATATATATATACACTACCAAGGCTTATAAGTCAAAACTGTACCTACCTGTGTTAGCAGTGCTATTAAAACTGTTTTTAAAGTTATCTCTATAGATATTCTACAATATTTAGAGTCAGCGCTGAAGGTTGCAACGTTTTGTATACGAATATGTCTAAGTAAACAATGCGATTGAGGATAGGAAAATAGGTAATGGGTGTGTATGCATATGTCAGGAGTCATTGCTCTTTCTTCAACTCCCCGTCTAACCCATGAACCATCGACAAACACAATACTTGGTTTTCTGAAGAAAATATGTAGAAACAATTTTAAAAAGTGATTGAATAGCACTGCTAACACAGGTTGGACACTCTATTGACTGATAAGCCTTTTATAAACTTTGTAGTTATATTAATACGTACATATCTGTGGCCAGGAATGTGTTTAATATGTAAAATATGTATATTTTACATATTATGTATATCCAGTTGTGACATCGCTAAATTTGGTGTCTGTTGAAGCAATGAATTCGTGACTGGTTAATGGGCTGGATGTGGTGCTAAAGAAAGAGCAAGAACTCCAGAAATATGCATGTACACCCGTTACCTATTTTTATGTTCTCGATCACATTGTTTTTCTTAGGCAAAACGTCGTAACTCTAAGTGCTGGCTGCAGTTTCTATAGAAAACCAGTAGAGAAAACTTTAAAAAGCGGTGTATACACACACACACACACACACACACACACACACACACACACACACACACACACACACACACACACACACACACACTCACATACACACATACACTCACACACATACACACACTCACGCATACACATATATACACGATGCATTTCCATCCACCAAATCCACTCGCAGTCCTTTGGCTGGCTCAGAATTTGAGTAGAAAACACTTGTCCAAGGTGCCACGTAGTGGGACTGAACCCGGAACTATGTGGTTGGGGAGAATACCTCTACTACACAGTCACGCTTGCCCTTACATATACAAATTTATACATACATTATACAAATATATACATACATAATCTAATTTAGTCTAAGCACGCTCAGTGACACAGAAATGCAAGTAGCGTTCTCACTATCCCCTGTTATAACGATCTTCGTCTCCCCCCGATATATATTGTGTTTTTAAACGCAGCCCATTCATAAAAGATATTTCCAGGCAAATACCGTAGTAAATATGCTTTTCACGGTGTATTTGTATTCAAAATTAATATACCCACGTGTTGTTAGCAGGTTGGGCAAAATGCTTAGCATTATTTCGTCTAACTTCACTTTCTGAGTTCAAATTCCGCCGAGGTCGACTTTGCCTTTCGTCCTTTCGGGGTCGATAAAATAAGTACCAGCTAAGTATTGGAGTCGATGTAACCGACTAGTCCCCACCCCCAAAATTTCAGGCCTTGTGCCTTTAATAATAATAATAATAATAATAACTATTATTATTATTATTATTATTATTATTATTATTTGTAAGGGGCGAGCTGGCAGAATCATTAGCACGCCGAACGAAATGCTCAGCGGTATCTCGTCTGTCTTCATGTTCTGAGTTCAAATTCCGACGGAGTCGACTTTGCTTTCTTCCTTTGGGGGTCAATAAGTTATGTACCAGTTACGCACTAGGGTCGATGTAATCGACTGGACCCTCCCACAAAATTTAAGGCCGTGTGCTTATAGTAGAAAGGATTATTATTATTATTATTATTATTATTATTATTATTATTATTATTATTATTATTTGTAGTAGCAGTAGTAGTAGTGGTGGTGGTGGTGGTGGTGGTGGTGGTTTTCGGTGAACGAGTGCAAAGCTGCTGTGACACAACGTGTGAAAGGTCACTTCCTGTGATGCATATAGTGAAGGTATTTTGGTTCTTATATCTCCGAAGTGTCAAATTAGCTTAAAAGACGGAAAGGTAAACAAGGGCAAGACAACGATAACAGCAGTAGCGGCAGAAGCAGCAGCCAGAAAAACAACAACAACACTACGATTACCACCATCACCATCATCATCATCACAACCACCACCGTCACCACCACCACCACCACCATCACCACCACCAGCACCACCACCACACAACCACCGTTACCATCACCAACACCTTCACCAGTAACACCACATGCACCACCATCACCTGAACTTGCACGATCACCACCTGCGTCACCACCACCTGCGCCACCACCACCACCTACAGCACCACTACTACCACCTACGGCACCATCACCACTACCAGCAACATCAACATTACCTGCAGCCCCGCCTCCACCACACTACACTACCAGCGCAACCACCTCTAACAACAACAACAACATTTATTCTGAAAAATTGCGCAATAGCTTCAGAGTAATAGGTTTGTAGGAGGGTGTACGGTGTTCGAATCCAACCAAGCAGTCATTTGACATGTCAAGCATAGCAGCTAAATTCCACTGAATCATAAGGTAGCAATAGATAAGCCAATATGCTTAGCGATGAACCCAGAGCGAAGGTGGTCATGATTGGAAAATCTTTGAAGCCTAAATCTGTTTCAACTGGGTTTTTTGTTTTTTTATTTATCTAACCTGGGACGATGAAATGCCAAGCTGGCTTCGGCAGGATTTCAATTTAAATTGTAACAAGTCTTATCTAAGACAACGATCATTTTGCTAGTAGCTCTACCAGTTCATCTAGCCCCTATCTTTAGGCATCCTCGTGTAAAATGATGCACTGAAACATAACGCATTACACATGGTGTGGTGATGGTAGTGGTGGTGGTGGACGGACTGATGCACGGTCGGACGGACGGACGGACGGACGGGCGGATGGACAGAAGGGTGGATAGATTGATAGATATACAAATAGATATGTAGATATATTACAACTACACACGCACGCACAAACACACAGACCCACACACGTATATATATATATATATATATATGTGTGTGTGTGTGTGTGTGTGTGTGTGTGTGTGTGTGTGTGTGTATGTATGTATTTATGTATGTATGTATATAAATTAAGGCGCATAGTTCAGTGCTTAGAGCGTCGGGTTTACAATCGTGAGGTTACGAGTTTCGTATTCCCAGACCGAGTTGTATGTTTTGAGCAAGACACTTCGATTCACATTGCTCTATCTAGTTTACTCAGTTGTAGAAATGGGTTGTGAAGTCACTATTGCCAAGCTGTATTGGCCTTTGGCATTTCGTTGGCGCGGAGAGGGTGTTCTGTTGTGCATGGTTGACTACTGATCTTCCACAAACAACATTGTCCGGACTTGCGCCTTGGAGCGAAACTTTATAGATGAAATCCCATGGTTATTCGTGACCGAATGGGATCTTTACTCTTTACCCTGTGTGTGTGTGAAAATGTATTAAAATGCATTAAAATTTGAACTATATACAATTTAAATTGGTATGTAATTGTCTATGTCGAAATAATATCTGATATCTGGAGGTATTTTGAGATACAGATATCGCAATGGTTGTATTCAGTTACACATTTAAATATGTTGACAACAATATAATTATATAGTAAGATATTATATTAAATATCCTTAAGATACTTCGAGACCTGAACGTTTCATATGAAACATGCGCAATCATCAGTTTTCTATAATCCTTTCCTTTAACTCTATCACTGATATTACACATGATGATATATAGATATATACATACATGCATACATACATACGTACATACGAAAGTATATATGGAGACATTCATACAAACGAGCATACATACGTACATTTACACAATCTGGATAAGCTAGGGCTTCTAGAAAAAGAAATCAACTAGCTAATTCGTACATTACAAATACAATCTGTAAGTGGAACAGTAAAAATATGCGAGGCTTTTCACAAGTCTAAAATGCTAATTCTTGTTTGTTATTTACATCTAACAACGAAGTGTTGTTATCTCTGTTCGAAGCTAGTTCCTTCCTCAGAGAAAGATTTGAAATGATTAAAAACAGAAGAAAACGTGTGTGTGTGTGCGTGTGTGCGTGCGTGTGTGTGTATGTGTGTGTACGTGTGTGTGTGCGTGCGTGTGTGCGTGTGCTTTCGCGTGTGTTTATCTGCCTCGCCGCAGGTTTTCAATAAACATTGTACATATATTAGAACACTAGAAAAGTGTGATTAATATTTATCCTTGAAGAAATTAAGTTTTGCTTTG
>NC_068988.1:86447242-86450124 GCF_001194135.2 Octopus bimaculoides
TATATATATATATACGTAGGTGTTAATGCATCTGTGCAGTTTCGTATGAATATGTAACGTATATATATATATATATATATTTGCATGTATGTAATGTATGAATGTGTACACACTCATACACACACACGCACCCACGCACACACACGCACACATGCACACACGTAGACATATATACATACTTAAGTATGATTATGTATGTGCATCTATGCATATGTATATTTTGTATGCATATATATGTCTGATGTTTAACATCAGACATATGTACATATATATTTATATATATATATATATATATGTCTGTATATTCATGTGTGGTGGTGATGGGGTATATTATATCTATGTGCATACATATATATATTATATGTGTTTATACATGTTATATATATATATATATATATATATATATTTGTGTACGCGTGTATGTAGTTTATATTATGTGAAACGTCTACCATCAATAATAACTATATTTAATATGCTAATTCATTGCACTCATTAACCCTTTAAGTGCACTCAAAACTGCACCCAAGAGTATTGTTGTTCCAAACCCTACAAATATGACTTTGCACCATGACTGGGGAGCTTTTTCAGCACTAGGAATCAAATTGCCGGTACATATGCACCCGTATAGGTACATTTGTACCGAGATTAAATTTAAGTCTTTAATGTTAGACATTCATAAAAATAGTAGCAGGCAGGGGTATTATGGTTAAGAAGTTGGTTTTATAGCCACGTGGTTTCAGGTCCAATCCCACCGGGCAAAATCTTTGTAAACGAACGTGGAAGACGAAAACTGTGCAGAAGCCGATTTTACGCTCCCACACATACACATACGTTGATATGTGTGTGTGTGTGTGTGTGTGTGTGTGTGTGTGTGTGTGTGTGTGTGTGTGTGTGTGTGTGTGAATTTATCTATGTATGCATGTATGTATGTATATATGAATGTATGTATGTATGTATGTATGTATCTATCTATCTATCTATCTATCTATCTATTTATCTATCTACCTGTCTGTCTGTCTCTGTCTGTTTGTCTGTCTGCTTATCTATATATCTCTTTCTCCCCTCTCTCTTTATATATATATATATATATATATATATATATATATATATTGTATTTGTCTCTCATCGCGTGGCAATCGCTCTAGATTTGTTCACGTCCCCGTAACTTAGCTGAACGCGAAATACTGTTCGATAAAATAATGAACCGACTTAAAACAAGTTGTTCGGCTAATCAATTAGTCAGTTGTGTTTTCCAAGGTCATATAGTTGCCATTCGCGACCTCTTCAATAGACACGCTTTCTCTTCTCCAGGCCAGCGTCAGATCTGTCCGTTTCAAGACACGAGTTCACATCAAAGATCTTGCAAACCAGATACAAAAACGAAGTATGTAACTTGTATTAAATTACTGTTTTGTTCTTCATGGTATCTTTTCAAACGAATAAAATCTTCCTCAGCTAATGTTTAACCTTATAAAACCTGGAGAGCCCCATAAGCCGTTGCTGGGAGCTCTAAGAGCACCCCTACCTAATCGTCCCAGCTTAATTTCTGAACCACAAATGCTATGGCAATGAAACTTAGCATATGTATAGACTTTTGATAGGCAAACATTTCTGCATTAGAAAAATGTTGCTGACGTCCATATTTTTTCTGATAATGTCCTCAGTTTTATCCAGATATGTTAAAATTTGATCGTTTTATAGTGTTCAAAATTTTTCCAGAACCACTAAGCTAGGAGCATAAAATTTTGCGGAGATATAGGTACTGCATGCAATAAAAAATTTAATATTTTAAAAACTTTCAGCTGACGAAAGCATTTTTGTGATGACGTCATCAGGTTTACCCAATTTTTAAAAAGAATTTGCCTTTTTATTTTCAAGAATTACTTATGCCATGATAATGAAATTTGGCAGGAATATACTTCATGAATAGACAAATACCTTTCCATAAAAATTTTGCTGGTGTCAGCAGTTTACTGATGATGTCATCACTTTTACTCAGATGTGTCATGGTAATAGCTTGGTCTCTATGGAACCATTGGTTGCCATTGCAACCGTTGCTATGCAATTCAAAACACTTATATTAGATTCATAATGTTGTTTGGTGATATTGTTTCGGTTACAAAGTCTGTAAAGTATAATCAAATTTTGCAAGACATGACTGTGTGGTAAAAAAGTTTACTTTCCAACCACACAGTCCGGGTTCAGTCCTCACTGCGTGGCACGTTGGGCAAGAGTATTCTACTAAAGCCTCGGCTCAACCATAGCCTTTTGAGTGGATTTGGTAAACGGAAACTAAAAGAAGCACATATCATGTGTGTGTGTGTGTGTGTGTGTATCCTTGTGTCCATGTATGCCTCCCTCCCGTAATCAGTGCTTGGCAACCGGTGCTGGTGTGCCTACTTATCCGTAACCTAGCAGTTCGACAATAGGGATTGATAGAATAAGTGCCAAGGCGGTACTACAGCATGGCCGCGGTCAAATGACTGAAGCAAGTAAAAGAATAAAAGAATAAAAGAATATACATATAGGCGCAGGCGTGGCTGTGTGGTAAGAAGTTTGCTTCCCAACCACATGGTTCTGGGTTCAGTCCCACTGCGTGGCACCTTGGGCAAGTGTCTTTTGTTATAGCCTCGGGATTTGTGAGTGGATTTGGTTGACGGAAATTGAAAGAAGCCCGATGTATAGATGTATAAATACGTATATGTTTGTGTGTCTGTTTTGTACCCCCCACTATCGCTTGACAACCGATGTTGGTGTGTTTACGTCCCCGTAACTTAGCGCTTGCGCAAAAAGTACTATGTTTAAAAAAGAATAAGTCTTGCGGTCGATTTCTTCGTCTAAAGGCGGTGCTCTAGCATGGCCGCAATCAAATGACTGAAACA
>NC_068988.1:86450747-86454433 GCF_001194135.2 Octopus bimaculoides
AAAAGGGAGCTTGACAGAATTAACAAAATTAGCGTAGAATAATGGTTTCATATTTTTTTCATAATTAAGATCTAAACTGTTAATCGTGGCACTCCGTCGGTTACGACGACGAGAGTCCCAGTTGATCTGATCAACGGAACAGCCTGCTCGTGAAATTAACGTTCAAGTAGCTGAGCACTCCACAGACATGTGTACCCCTAACGTAGTTCTCGGAGAGATTCAGCGTGACACAGTGTGACGAGGCTGGCCCTTTGCATTACAGGCACAACAGAAACAGGAAGTAAAAGTGAGAGAAAGTTGTGGTGAAAGACTACAGCTGGTTTGCCACCATCCCCTGCTGGATCTCGTGGAGTTTTAGGTGTTTTCGCTCAATAAACACTCATAACGCCTGGTCTGGGAATCGAAACCGCGATCCTACGACCGCGAGTCCGCTGCCCTAACCACTGAGCCATTGCGCCTCCACTCTTCTAGGAGCACTCTGTCGGTTACAATGAGGAGGGTCCCAGCTGATCCGATCAACGGAACAGCATGCTCGTGAAATTAACGTGCAAGTGGTTGAGCAATCCACAGACACGTGTACCCTTAACGTAGTTCTCGGGGAGATTCAGCGTGACACAGAGTATGACATGGCTGGCCCTTTTGAAATACACGCGCTATTCATTTTTGCCAGCTGAGTGGACTGGAGCAACGTGGACTGGAGCAACGTGGACTGGAGCAACGTGGACTGGAGCAACTTGCTCGAGGACACAACACGTCGCCGGGAATTGAACTCACGACCTTACGATCGTGTGCCGAACGCTCTAACTACTAAGCCACGCGCCTTCACTAAACTGTTCATATATGAATGCGAAAGAGCTAGTTGAATAACTGTAATATTATTTATTTATTGCCCACAAGGGGCTAAACATAGAGGGGACAAACAAAGACAGACAAAATGACTAAGTCGATTACATCGACCCAGTGTGTAACTGGTACTTAATTTATCGACCACGAAAGGATGAGAGGGAAAGTCGACCTCGGCGTAATTTGAACTCAGAACGTGACGGCAGACGAAATACCGCTGAGCATTTCGCCCAGATCGCTAACGCTTCTGCCAGCTCGCCGCCTTAAGTTGAATAACTGTAAACCTACTTTTGGGCCACCTTCCTTCCCCTCTCCTACTTCACTCACTTTCAGCTCTCAACACTCACCTACCTACACTCATACTCTTTCCTATCTGTACTAAAACACACTCAGAATATATCTAACAAAACAGGTCAGTGGCTGTATTCTCTCTCTCTTTCTTCTTGTCATTCTTACTACCATTTTCTCTCTCTCTCTCTCTCTCTCTCTCTCTCTCTCTCTCTCTCTCTCTCTCTCTCTCTCTCTCTCTCTCTCTCTCTCTCTCTCTCTCTCTCTCTCTCTCTCCCTTTCTTTTTTCTTCTTTCATCTCTCTATTTCTATCTATTATTCTTTTTTCCCTTTCTTCCTCTTTTCCTTCTTCCTTTTTTTTTTCATTTACTTATTGATTTCTTCGCTTTCTTTATTCCCCCTTCGATCTTTCTGTCTGTTTTCCTTTCTTCCGTTCCTGCTATCATCCATACAACTAACCGTTCATCCACCCAACTTCCCCGCCATCCCGCCATATATCAACAGGTGTAATTACAGCTGTGCCTACCTTTTTTTTTCCTTCTCCAAACCAGCCTCAACCAAGGTTACCACTTGTATGTATGTATGTATGTATGTATGTATGTATGTATGTATGTATGTATGTATGTAGGTGTGTATACATACATATATGTATGTATGTACGTATGCATGTATGTATGCATGTATGTATGCATGTATGTATGTATGTATGTATGTATGCATGCATGTATGTATATATGTATGTATACATGTATGTATGTATGTATGTATGTATGCATTATGTATATATATATATATGCATGTATGTATTATATATGTATGTATGCATGCATGCTTTTATGCATGTATACGCGTAAGACTTTAAACGGCATCCGATAGTGGGACCCTGGTTCGGGTGTTTCGGGGTTTTAAGGCGTGGAACCCCCTATTAGCCACTATTTTCCCCAGGTTTACTCTGACCCGGAATGGTGGTAGCCATCAGTGTCCCAGCTATGGGTTAACTAGGGAAAATGATAACAGGCCATCTGAACGTGAGAATGCAGAAATACCCTTGGTTGATACCAGAGTGCGCAGAAGAACCACGGGCAATGAGAGAACCCAAGTTGTTGTCACAGCATCCATCTAGACAGAAGCTGATGTAAAACCAGCGGATTATGGCCCCCTACTGTTCTGTGGGTTCTTAACTCTTTGGCGTCATGATTATCCTTCCGTCGGATCTCATTATACAGTGTTTTGATAATAATAATATGTCTCATCCGTAGATAATACCGCAATGACATTTTTGGACAACTGCCTATGATGTGGGTGATATTTTCGGTGTTGACTCCACAAAGTCTGCATCGGTTATCACATTTTGATGTTTTTCCTGCGTCTTCCTCCTTTTCTGCCTCTAGTATTTGGTTGATATTTCCAGTTCCTGGATTGTTAAGACATACCCTTCAAAGTGAAATTTAGTAATTTGGTTGTTGGTCCATGATAGAGTGCTTTGATTACCAATGTTACTTTCATCCCGGAGCTTTCTGCTACCATTTCCAAACGTGGTCTTCTGCTCATATACATTCATCATTTCGTCTGATGATACGTTGCGGTAGAGTCGTGCAACTTCTTTGTGTATGAACTCAAAGTTAACAGACAAGGAATGTTGCTCGAGGAGCTGCTTTCTGTCACGCGTGTGTAAACTTGGTCAAGAAATGCATTTCAACACTTGGCGGTTAAAAGATGTTGCCAAGGGGATATGATATGACACTTAAAAAGCTGTCTGGATCTGTTAAACCTCTGCCTTCTTGTTTTTGTTTTAGATAGAGACGGTCTACGTCGCAGTTGATGTGAAATTTATTTGAGTTGGTCAGTATCTTCAGGGTTTTCATATCAACGGTTCGGATTTCACCAAGCGGTCAGTCAAGTAGCCCAAATATTGGTATGAATACTGGTACTGCAAACACCTTGTGAGCCACTGCTTTATTGAACGTAGAGAGTTCCGAGGTCGGTAGGTTAGCTTCTTGTGCCAGTATCCAACAATCAAGTCTCTTCCAGGTCCTTTCCATCCTGATGTTTCTGGATTACAGTCGCAACGGTATCACAATCGGTGCTGTATGTGTTAGGTGTAATGCAGGGACAATGATTACTTCGAATTTCTTACAGCCACAGAGCAACTCGGTTAAACTCCATCTCTTCGCAAAAGATTTTCCCCGGTAGGAGTCTATGACTTCCTCTGAAAGAGCTTCTATGATATTTACTAATTCTCTTCTCATGTCTCTGTATACTCCTGCCTGGTTCCGGTTATATTTTCTGTTGATTGTTTTTCTTCCGGTTATTTTCCGCTTATGTCAGAGTTTCTCACTGACAGATTTTACCTCCTGCTTGGCTGTGTTCAGTTTGCAATTGAATGTTCTCTTTTTGCTATTACTTCTATCTCCGTCTTAGCATATAAAAAAAATTGATTGCATCCCTCCACCACCATCACACCTCTCTCTCCCTCGTCGAGAATTTGCATGTAGTAGTAGTGGCAGTTAAGATGGTGGTGGTGGTGGTCTTGGTGGTGGTGGTGGTGGTGGTGG
>NC_068988.1:86454679-86455541 GCF_001194135.2 Octopus bimaculoides
GTGGTGGTGGTGGTGGTGGTGGTGGTGGTGGTAGTAGTAGTAGTAGTAGTAGTAGTAGTAGTAGTAGTAGTAGTAGTAGTGGTGGTAGTAGTTTAGCTCCAGGTCAGTTCAAAGCGAGCAGGTCCTTGCTTTAAAGGCAGGCGTTCCAGTCATGGCCACGGCCATGAAGTCCCCGTTAAGGACCACATATTCCTGTAAGACAGTAAAGGTGGCATTCGGAGATTTTGACTTACTTTTAACCGATCGACTGACCAGCTTCAAGCACTGTCGTTGACCAGTAGTTGAACCCAGTAGATTTGTAACTACGTAGTTCGTTACTTCATTAACGACTAGCGGTCAGTGATTGTGGTGATGACGGGGGCGGTGTTGGAGGTTGGCTAATGAGTCACATGATCTTGTTTGGTTCTGGTCCAGAATGTCAGTGTCTTTGAGTGTAGTTGTATCTGTGTGTTTGTCTTTGTGTGTGGATACTTGTATCTATGTATGCGTGAGTTTGCTTCCGTGTGTATTCGTATGTATGTGTTCCTTGTCTGTGTATATGTGTGCGTGTATATGTCTCTCGATGAATGTATCTGCAAGTGTGTGTGTTTATGTGTGTGGGGGTGCGCGCGCGTATGTGTGTATGTATCAATGAGTGTGCCTGTATATGCATGTCTGCGTATGTGTGTGTGTGTATGTGTCTCGGTAAATGTTTGAAAGTGTGTCTGTGTGTCTGTCTATATCTGCCTGTGTGCCTGTATGTGCGTGTTTGTGTATGTGTGTGTGTGTGTGTGTGTGTGTGTGTGTGTGTGTGTGCCTATGTATGCGTGTATGCCTGTGTAAGTATGTATTAGCGTATAAGTATGTTATATATATATATATA
>NC_068988.1:86457373-86458304 GCF_001194135.2 Octopus bimaculoides
CATGCATGCATGCATACATATACACATACATATACACATACATGCATACATACACACACATACATACATACATACATACATACGTACATACGTACGTAAGGCGGCGAGCTGGCAGAAACGTTAGCACGCCGGGCGAAATGCTTAGCGGTATTTTCGTCTGCCGCTACGTTCTGAGTTCAAATTCCGCCGAGGTTGACTTTGCCTTTCATCCTTTCGGGGTCGATTAAATAAGTACCAGTTACGCACTGGGGTCGATGTAATCGACTTAATCCGTTTGTCTGTCCTTGTTTGTCCCCTCTGTGTGTAGCCCCTTGTGAGTAGTAAAGAAATAACATACATACGTACGTATGTACATACATACATACAAAACATTGAAGACATCCCCCACATCATAAGCAATTCTTCAAAGATGTCATCACGTTACTATCTGCCGATGAATCATGATGTGACCAAGCCATTATGCAATAGGGTCCGTCAGAGGGATAGTCCTGAGACCAAAGGCATAAGAATCCACAGTGCCTCAGAGACCGCAACCATTCATACGAACGTGTACAGGTGGAATATCGTTGTACAAGCTTCAATAAAATGCAAAAGTAATGGACCCGGACAGGTGCTACTAGTTCGGTTCTGATTACACCTTGGAATATCAGAACAACGGTGACTAAGAGGTGGTTTCATGCTCCTCAAATCACTTCACAAATCCCTGGAACTCTCGATTTAGGGTGCCACTACCGTATGCAATTTAAAATCATACCGACGACATACATACATACATACATACACACACATCTGCATACATACATACGCACATACATACATACCTGCATGCATACATACATACATACATACATGCATGCATACATACATACAGACATACAGACATACATACATACACACACATACATGCATAAATACATACATGCATACATAA
>NC_068988.1:86458339-86463657 GCF_001194135.2 Octopus bimaculoides
CATACATACATACACACACATCTGCATACATACATACGCACATACATACATACCTGCATGCATACATACATACATACATACATGCATGCATACATACATACAGACATACAGACATACATACATACACACACATACATGCATAAATACATACATGCATACATACATACATACATACATGCATGCATACATACATACATGCATGCATACATACATACATACATGCATGCATACATACATAGATACATACATACATGCATACATGCATACATACAGACATACAGACATACAGACATACATACATACACACACATACATGCATAAATACATACATGCATACATGCATACATACATACATACAGACATACAGACATACATACATACACACACATACATGCATAAATACATACATGCATACATAATACATACATGCATACATATATGGCGTCGAAGTTAATCACGTCAGCATCAAGTTACTACGCATCTTTCTGTAATAAATTCTATCCTCCAAGATTTTTTCTATTGACAAATTCCTGATAAAAATAATTGGGTATCTTCTTTGAAAAACGCGAAGAAGCATCCTTTTTTCCAGGATGATCTTGGCAATAATCAACCGGAGAAAATTTTACCAGAATCTCAGTACATTGTATTAATGTTACATATACCATGGCTAGGAAAGAAAATAAGGTCAGCCAATTGCAAACGGCAAATGGAATTTTTAATTGAATTTTCAATTCTATAAAAAAAGGCTAAGGAAGCTCTCTCGATAAGTTACATGAAAAGGATGAAAAATGACTGAGACCGTAAAATTCCCAATTACTCGAACTTCAGTGCAAAAGGGCTACAACGAAAAGTAACTAACCTTCGTTGAGAAAAGAATGACGTGTTATCCTTAAAGACCATCAATAAATATAAATAGAACTATTTGCCGAGTTTTATTTATACCTGTGTGTGTATGTGTGTGTATGCGTGTATATGTCTGTCTATGTGTATGTATCCGTGTGTGTATGTATCTGTGTGTGTGTATGTGTCTGTCTGTCTCTGTGTGTGCGCGTATGTGTCTGTGTGTCTGTATGTGTCAGTGTGTGTGTCTGTGTATTCCTCAGAGAAGATCGTAAACAATACAGACCATGCGTTAATAATATAACAGACGGCCATTTTGCTATTACACGGGCAAGCAATAACCGATTACAAACGAACAGTAATAATTTGGAGAAGAAAACGAGTCTGCGAAGAATACGAACAACTGAAGAAACACTTAACAGCAAAAATTCAAACAAAATTTCACCATCAACATTAACTAAAAATCAAATAATTACAACTCGAATCGATAGAAAACCTACCGAGCTAATGTTATCCGCGATCGACCAAATAGCTAACGAATAATTGGCAGAGGTTGAAAGTCCATCCCAAATTTTGAACATTGAACGTTCTACTGTATTGCGTTGCGATTACTATTCGCCAGCCGAAGGGAGTAGCGCAGATCGATCGTAGTGAGAAGAAATATCCAAAATGGATTACCTCTCTCCAGCCACATATCGACAGACTCAGGAAAATATTGGATAACTAGATATTATCGTTAAAAGCAAAGTGAACCACCAGCTTCCATTTTGATAGATTATCCCGAGTGAAGACACGTAGCTTAGTAGTTAGGATATCCGGTTCCCGATCGTATTGTCTTGAGCTTGATTCCCGGCTGCGCGTTGTGTCCTTGAGCAAGACACTTAATTTCATATCACTCTAGTCCACTCAGCTGGCAAAATGGGTTATACTTGCATTGCAATGAGCCAGCCTTGTCACACTCTGTGTCACTCTGAATCCCCCTGAGAACTACGTTAAGGATACGCATGTCTGTGGAGTGTTCAGCCATTTGCACGTTAATTTCAGGAGCAGGCAGTCCCGTTGATCGGATCAACTGGAAGACTCATCATTGAAACCGACGGAGTGCCAGAATCTCAAGTCTTTGGGAACTGTCGAATAGAAACAATAATGAGCAAGCTAATTGCCCGTACACACGAACTGTGAACGGTAAGTGAACAATTTGGTCATAAAAAAAACACCTACTAGAAAGAAAAACCAACAATCTCGAATTTTCGATAAAGCAACGAGCAATGCTTCGCAGTATAAAAGGTCACATTGGCCAAGTTGGGAAAATCGCTCAGGATGACCTAGAGTGATTTTTGTTAAGAATCTTGAATGAAAACAAACAACACATCCGTGGTGCAAAGTTGTTTAATTGAACTACGGAGTGAGTCCTGCGCAAACGTCTCTCCTATTGAAATTCTCTTAACGGTTATTGCAAAACTGCCGAACGGGAAAACATCTGAATGAGAACTAATGGTCAGTTTTTAGTAGCGAAAGCTCACATTCTAAAAAGCAGCCTTCGTTAACCAAACGCTAAATTCAAACGCTAAATTTGATGTCCCAGACTGCTTAGTAGTCGCAAGTAGTAGCTAAAAACCAGAAGGTGCATGAGTTAAAAAAACTACGGTCCATAGCGTGAATGAATATGATGTAATTATTTTACACAGGTTGTTTGAATGTATTTGTCCAGAATCACTTTGAAATACTCAATGTAGTAACTAAAGAGTAGACAGGAGGAAAGAAAGCAGTCTGGAGTTATGCCGGACAACTTATCGACAGACAACGCTGTCTCTAACGAAACGAAACAATACCGCCGAAACTTGTTGTCTGTATGCGTGGATAATAGAGTCATTACCCCTTGCTAGCACTCCGACTACTAAATCCAATGCCGTTAAGAGGCTGGTTACAACATGGTCCATAGAGATATCGATAAGAACTGAAGCTACCACTATGGTCACAAACAAAATTAGTTGCTAACAGGAATATTCTAGGGCGATAGCGTATCTGTAACACCTTTCGTCTGAACAGTAAACGCCTTGTCAGCCTTTAAGGCAATACGAAGGTCACATGACAGGTACGGCGGATGAAAGAAAGATTGAATTCACCCATACGTTTTTTGTTGAAGGCCTTAAGCTCTATTCAAATAATATTTTTGAAGCCCAGAAACAGAATTAGTTACAATTTCTCGTGGGACATAAGAATCGAGTTTGACCAAGACAAGTGCTCGTATTTGGTAGTTAATCGAGAGATTGCCAACCAGGCAAGAAATATGAATATCAATGGCCTAATACAGTTCTATATTTAAGAGATGAGGAATTATTTACATTATTTACATTATTTACATTTGACGGATATTCGTCCTCATCTTGTTTGTTGTTAACAACGTTTCGGCTGATATACCCTCCAACCTTCGTCAGGTGTCTTGGGGAAATTTCGAACCTGGGTTCTCATTCACGGCAGCGACCTGATTAATAATAGTAATAATAATAATAATATAATAATAGTAACATCGTTAGGAATGGATTTACATTATAAGATCAGTCCTGCCGGCATTTGAGTGCTACATTCCTGCCGGCATTTGAGTGCTACAGTCTTACCGGCATTTGACTGCCCCAGTACTGTCGGCGTTTGAGTGTCACAACACCCACCAATCAGTAAAGAGAGAAATAAATACATCACATGTTTACCTCAAGAGTGAAGGTAATAACATAGTGAGGTTAGGCGAAGAACTCCTTACAAGCATTCCGACTTTATAGCTGATCCATGTGAACCAAAGCTGGTTAGATTGACCAACACAGACTTAGAAGAGAAATATTCTGACCAGGAGAAAGTTATGCATGGGTAATCATCCCACAAGCTAAAGAATTCCTGCAACGTTAATAGGAAGAGCAGCTCTGCAGAACCTGTGTGATAAATACATCACATTTCCTAAAAGCTATGTTTTTGATATTCAAGAACGAGAGACAGCTACTAAACACCTGATCAGCAAAAGAGAAAAGAATGCCTTTAAACCTACAGACTGTGATACAAAGTGCCATGTGTGCTATACTTATATAAAACATATCGTTCATATCAGCAGCAACAGCCCAAAAGAATGCAGGGGGATATTACATTTTCATGTGACATAACATTGTCGCTAAGGCAGTCTATAATACAATTCACAGGAAGGATTATCCTGACGGCCCTTACAAAGACACGCTAAAACCAGAAAGTATCTACACCTTTAAAAATAAAGAATGCTGATGGAACACTACAATAAAGGCAACAACGTGGTATAAGCACAGCAGGTCCGATATAGCTAGATATAACTTTATAGCACGTGGAACGAAAGATGTGCACGGTGACACGCGCACATCCGAATGCAAGTTTATCCACACACATACATACACATATAGACGACATGCACACATCTAGTAATTCAGGTAATCGCAAGCCCAAAGTGATGTCTTGACTTAAACAAAAGAACATGTATATAGATGTGTGTGTATGTCTATGTGTGTGTATCTTGTGTGTGAATACACACATATACACATACACATACACGCACACACGTACGAAGATTTGCACCTTTATTTTTAATGCCTTCTGGCTTATTCGAGCGTGAACATCTTAATGGCTGTTGTACTTCACCACAGAAGAACAGCTTCTCATTTACGACGAATAAGTATTCGCAACTCGTTCAGTTCATTAGCGCAAAGGACTCTGGGACAACCGTTGTTTCGATATCGGTGTGTTTCGTCAGCCAGAATCTCTTGCGCTAATGAACTAAGTAAAAAACCATTTCTCTGCAGTTCTTTTAGTAATACTACCTTTTCCCCGTAGACAGCAGAAATCTCTCGAGCAGCTTTGGCAGCTTTGGAAGCTTTGCGACCTTGATTGGAAGCAAAAAGAAACAAGTATAAGAAATGCTCGTTTCCTACTTCAGCCATACGTCTGAAAAGAAGTACATTTTTATATATATATATAAAGTTTTAGGGGAAGAATAGAGCTATAAAACCATATTTTTCAAAATATTTTCCATTTTTACCCAAAATAACATTGGAAAGAAACGAACGATAGGTGTAGATAGGTGTAGATAGGTGTACCCTCTGGCCATTTGAGCCTGACGAATCGTCTATACAGATAAATGGTTTATGTGTGCGAAACCGATGGTCAATCATAGACACGCCATAACAAACACCCTTCTAAACATATATCTATAATATAAATTGAAGTTGGCCGAGCGTTGTATTCTTTCTTGTCTTGAGGTGCACGCCAAACGGCTGGGTGGATTCGCGTGAAAACGGTAGTAAAAAGGGATATTCTTATCCCTTAGACAGTTATTCCAACCGCTAACTCTGCTAACCTATATATATATATATATGTGCGCGCGCTTGTGTGTATGTGACAGCGTGTGTATCGTTGGCGATTTTCTTTCTCCGTCTTCCCTTCTTTGGACTTTTTCTATATTTCTGATG
>NC_068988.1:86465130-86466439 GCF_001194135.2 Octopus bimaculoides
ATATATATATATATATATATATATATATACATATATATATCTTTTATTTCCTGTTACTTACTTCAGTCATTTGACTGTGGTCATGCTGGAGCACTGCCTTTAGTCGAACAAATCGACCCCAGGACTTGTTCTTTGTAAGCCTCTTACTTATTCTATCGGGCTCTTTTGCCGAGCCGCTAAGTTACGGGGACGTAAACACACTAGCATCGGTTGTCAAGCGATAGTGGGGGTTCAAACACAGACACACAAATACACACGCACACACACACACACAAATATATATACATATAAACATACACACATACACACACACACATATATGCGTGTGAGCGCGCGTGTGTTTGTATGTCTGTGTTTGTCACCTCTACATCCCTTGACAACCGACGCTGGTATTTACGTCCCCGGAAGCTAGAATAAGTACCCCATCATGGCCGCAGTCAAATGATTGAAGCAAGTAAAAAATTAAAAGGGGCTGAAGTATTAGAGAATAGATAGATAGATAGATAGACAGACAGACAGACAGACAGACAGACAGACAGACAGACAGACAGACAGACTGATAGATAGATAGATAGATAGATAGATAGATAGATAGATAGATAGATATACGTGCACTCTTTTTACTCTCTCTCTCTCTCTCTCTCTTTCTCTCTCTCTCTCTCTCTGAGTGAAAGGAAGAGGGAGAGCGAGTGAGAGAGAGACCGGGAGACAGACAGAACAAACAAGCAGGCAGAATACCTTAGCCAGACAACAGTTGCTGACCCTCGACACACCTGGCCTGCAATACGTGCAATAATCTACTGCTAACATGTGTGGACATAACAGCTGCTGTAGTGCTACACACGAATATACTGGGTCGCATCTTTAAAATAGGCCAGCTGGTTGACTGGGAAAAAAAAGGTTCGCTGAACAAAACACCGTATAACCACTGGCTGATTGAAAGACCTACACTCACTGCTAGCTATCAATTACGGGTGCGCGCGCGTGTGTGCTTGTGTTTGTGTGCGCATGTGAGCGTTTATATATATCTACGTATGAATATATGTGAGCCAACACATACGCGAGCACGCACGGACACACGCACGCGAACTCCTTCGCAGACATACACACATATACGCGCTCACCCATGCATGAATTAGCTGAATGGTGATGTACATTTTGACGCTTATATATGTATAGTTAGCACATAAATCGATCCTCGGTAGCTTAAGCTTTTTTTTTAAATTTACAAGTGTGAGTACATATAGATATTAACATAGTTATATATACATGTATATATACGTATATATATATATATATATATATATAT
>NC_068988.1:86467348-86468768 GCF_001194135.2 Octopus bimaculoides
TGTTTGTGTGTGTTTGTGTGTGTGTTTCTGTACCCGTGCCTTAACGGTTCGGCAAAAGAGATTGATGGAATAAGTACTAAGCTTATAAAGAATAAGTCCTGGGGTCGATTTGCTCGACTAAAGGCGGTGCTCCAGTATGGTCGCAGTCAAATGACTGAAACAAGTAAAAGAATAAAAGTATAAAAAGAATATATATATATATGCATATACCCACACACAAAAGCATATATATGTGTGTATGTCTGTGCGCGCGCGTGTATGCGTGTGTAAGTCGGTGCTTATAAACACTCACACAAGATAAGTTTTTTATATCAGGTTAGAGATTAGAGATTGAAATTAGTTGGGCCTGGATAGGTAAGGATGTACATTTTGCTAGGTGTACATGTGTATGTATATATGTAGATGTATATAGACCGGTAGAATAAGTACTAGGCTTACAAAGAATAAGTCCTGGAGTCGATTTCTTTGACTAAAGGCGGTGCTCCAGCACGGCCGCAGTCAAATGACTGAACCGTCTAAACGAATATATATATACGTATCTATCTGTATCTATCCATCTGTGTGTATGTGTGTGTGTGTATTGTATTTTATATACCCTTTCCCCTTGTATATATATCAAGTGGTTATTAAATATCTAAAGTGAAATATGGCATTTTTATTGCTTCTCCAGACATAAACAATATTATTGAACACCAGGACAACAAGTGAGCCTTTATATAGTTCTCCCATATACTAGACATAACAGCTACATCAAACTCAACTTTCAACTTATTGTACTGGATAAGAAAAAGGCACATCAAATAATATAATCAGGGGTTTTCATACAATGAGAACAATCCAACCTTTTATTTAAACAGACTCTATATCAGGAACACCGTCACAAACACCATGGCAAGAACAAAAATTAATAGCCAACCCAATAATCTCAAGGTCAGCGGTTCTCAGCCATTTTTTACCTATGGATCCCTTTAATTACAATTTTGTTCTGGTGGGCCCCCACATCCATTTTATGTTTAAACACTAGTTACTTCTTTCAAAATTCCTATTTTGTTTTTCACGCGTTCAATGTGTAGGTTTGTAAGAACACTCGGATCTATTTCAAAACGGGGGCACCAGTATTTTCTTAACGAAACACTAACGAAACACTTTGAAACTTGGGGCACTGGTAGAATGTGTCATATAAAACATCTTTTACTCTTAGTCTTCTTAACAAAAAAATGTACATCGCAAGTTATTCCATGTTAAAGTTGTCGTATTTCTGTAATTTCAACCAATCACTGACGTCTATTCAGCTGAATAGAGTTACTGCTGGGCGGTCATAAAAATGTTATTCCCTGTGACATATTTCATCCGGTTTAATCGTAATTTATACGCATATATTGTTTATATAATAAATTACGCTGTGCGTATCTATGTGTGT
>NC_068988.1:86468817-86471967 GCF_001194135.2 Octopus bimaculoides
TGTAACAATTTTAGAGTTCGGATTCTAGAGTTAGGGTTAGTTTTAGGGTTAGGGTTAGGGTTAGGGTTAACAGTCTAGTTAGGGTTAGGGTTAACAGTCTAGTTAGGGTTAGGGTTAGGGGATTAATACGATATACACCGTTACAGCGCTAACTGTTTTCAACTGAATAGACGTCAGTGATTAGTAGAAATTATCGAAATAAGACAATTTTTTACATGAAATAAATTCGAATACAAAAATTTTTTTCTGTTCTATAACACAAAATAGATAAGTATACGAAGTTTGAAAGTCTTTCGGTACCAAAAACACTACATAAAATATAAATGAAAACTGGTGCCCCCGTTTTGAAATAGATCCGAACACTCTCCGAGAAAACATGTTTCAGTAGTTAGAAACGTGTTCGTTAAATAATCCTCGATTCGCCCTCTGCTTTGTATATTATACTCTCAAATAGAGTCTGTTTAAATAAAAGGTTCGATTGTTCTCATTACAACGGCTACTACTTTCAATTAATCAAAAGTTTCAGGTTACTAATTACTCATGCTAACGACCACATTACTCTGATGTTTCGATGAAGCGGACATCCCTACGTTTTTTCCTTTTCTATTTTATTTTGTCTTTCTTTCAATACACAACATTCGTCCTATATCATCCTCTAGTCATTCCAAGATCTATCTCTTACTGATAAGCAATGTTTCGCTGAGAAGGTCTAATAAAGCCGTACAGGTGATTTGTTTATAAGCAGTGCCACTCAACCATTTATTTACTTTTTGATTCCATTTTTTAAACTCGGGTGGACCCTTATGGCCATGTGATGTTAAATACTGACCACTGTCAATCGATACCATCTTCGTCCTAACTCCTCCCATTTATACTAATTTATCCATTGTCTCTTATATTGAACAGAATATTATTTAAATCCAAGGTAACACCGTTACATTTACGGTTTGAATAAGCCACTTCATGAAACATTGGAGTCACCATTATTAAAATCATTTAAAACATCAGACTGTGCATTGCTAATGAGTACTTTATTTAGTTATTAGGCTGTAAGGTATGAAATTTGTAGTAAGGTATATGGTAAACTTTGACAGCTGCTCATTTTGCGCCAATATTATATTTTGACAATCTTTATTTTTTGTTAGAAAGTTGACACATCTATTTCTTTATTCTAACTCCTTTTGCACTTTATAAAGTATTTATAAATCGTTTTTTGCTATTTTTGTTTAGAGATGGATAAGTCGGAAATTCGTACAGTTTTGAAATATGAGTTCTTTCTTGGAAATACAGCATCATGGACAGCTCGGAATATTAATGGAGTATTTAATTCTAATGTTATTACATAGCAGACAGTATCAAATTGGTTTGCAAAATTTCGTTCTGGTAACTTTGACTTCACAAATGAGCAACGTGTTCAACCGGAAACTAAGGTGGATAATGACGAACTGAAAGCCACTGTTGAGTCAGATTCCTGCCCGTGAATTATCGTTGTTGTTTGGTGGTAGCAAACAGACAATATTGACTCACCTGGTTCAAATCGGGAAAGTGAAAAAGTTGGATAAGTGGGTTCCACATGAACTCAATGAAAATCAGAAACAGCAACGTTTGGAAGCCTGCATTTTGCTACTTTCTCGTCCCAAAAACGAATAATCTTTTAATTGAATTGTAACATGTGATGAGAAATGGATCCAATACAACAACCGTAAACATTCAGCACAATGGTTGAACAATGACGAGCCACCAAAACACAGTCCAAAAGCAAAATTCATCAAAATCAGCTGATGGTGTGTGTTTGGTGGTCTGGTGCAGGTGTGGTCCATTATGATTTCATTAAATCTGGCTCATCAATCACGGCTGAAGTATACTGCAACTGGACCAAATGATGCAGAAACAGCTTAGATTAGTCAATAGATCCACTCCTACTGCAAGAGAACGCCAAACCATACATCGCAAAAATGACATTGGTGAGACTACAGGAGTTGGAGTTGGAAGTTCTCCGTCATCCACCATACTCGCCTGATCTTGCCCCCACTGACTACCACTTCTTCCAGAATTTGGATAACTTTTTGATAGGTAAAAAGTATAATTCTGACGATGCTGTAAAACAGGCCTTCCAAGATTTTATTGACTCTAGATTGCCAGGATTTTACAGTTTCGGACTGAACAAGCTACCGCTGAAATGGCAAAAGTATATTGACTAGATTTCCACATATAACCGATGAAATCGACCTCCATTTATTCTGAATGTGTCTTTCAGCTGTGTTACATTTCGGGGGTTTTTCTCCTCAATCTTCCTTTTCAAAACACCCCACAGATGTTCTATTGGGTTTAAATCAAGTGACACACGGTAGGCCAAGACAATGCCTTTATCTTTTTATCTGATAAAAACTTAGTTGTCATCTTTGAAGTGTGTTTAGGATCATTATTATGTTGGAACTTGGAATGTCTTCTTAGTTCGTTGATGCTTTTCAACATTGTTTTCTGCAATGTCACAATAAAACCTTGAATCCATTGTTCCCTCAATAAATGTGAGTCCTCCCACACCAGCCACACTCATGCATCCCCAAAGCATAACACTTCCGCCGCCGTGTTTCACGCTTGGCACAGTGCATTTGTCGCTATTATCTTCACTTGGACGTCACCATACTCGTTTAATACCTTCTGACCTAAACAAGTTGATTTTAGTCTCGTCAGAAGAAAGAATTTGGTTTCAAAACTCCTTCCCCTTACTCACATAGGTTTCTGAAAAAAAAAAAAAAAAGACGACTTGATTTATACTTGGTGGTGAGGAGAGGCTTCCTACGAGGAATGCCTGCATGAAGACGACCACACTGGTTCAAACTTCGGCGAACTGTTTGGGCGGATATACTCTTTCCACTAACAGAAGGCACTTCCTGCACCAAAGATGAAGCGGTACGACGCTTGTCGTCCATCACACAACGTTGGATGCGGCGAATGTCACGCGCAGTTAAAATAGAAGGACGACCTGGGCAGCGTTTATTGCGCAGCCGTCCAGTAGCTTTGTACTTTCTGAATTACGTCTCCCCCTCGCAAACATAAGGACACAGTAATTGTGTCAAGGCCGACAGGAAGCGGTCCAGCTTCCTGGGGCTAAACAGCAGTAGTATATTCCCTTATTGGGATTGTCAC
>NC_068988.1:86471977-86472454 GCF_001194135.2 Octopus bimaculoides
CAAGGCCGACAGGAAGCGGTCCAGCTTCCTGGGGCTAAACAGCAGTAGTATATTCCCTTATTGGGATTGTCACATTAAGTTGACAATATACAACAACTTTATCGCATCACTGCTGCTTAAATCTCTCTGAGAGATTTAGAAATATGATATTTCAAATTTTGGCAATTGTGTTCGCGCTAATATGTATTCGTTTGCTAATTAACTTGTATCCTAAACCATTTTTGTGCAAATTAAAAATAATTTTCTTCAAATCTTCGGGCATCTCTTTTCCTTTTGGTGCCATTTTAATCACAACGAAGAAGATTTTCACCGCGGTACACAAATGAGAGTTCCTGCAGATGCAATAACAACGACCGGTGCAAAATTGTAAGAAGAAATAATTGATTAGAATTATAATTATCAGCAATACTCTCTCTTTTACTCTCTTTTACTTGTCTCAGCCATTTGACTGTGGCCATGCTGCAGCACCACCTTTAC
>NC_068988.1:86473484-86474277 GCF_001194135.2 Octopus bimaculoides
GTGTGTGTGTGTGTGTGTGTGTGTGTGTGTGAAGGCGCATGGCCTAGAAGTTAGGCTGTTGCACTCTTGATCGCTAGATCGTAGGTTCGCTTCCCTGACTGGGCGACACGTTGTGTTCTTGAGCAAAACACTTCATTTCACGTAGCTCCGCCTCCCTTTCGATCAGGGGAGGACGTTGGCCTGCTCGCTTAGCCAGCGCGGTAGCGTCACTGTAAAAGCGCATTGGGACCAGCGAGGTGTAACAACATCTGAAAGTCTGGTCGGGCAGATGATCACGTGATATATAGCGTAATGTGGAGGCGCAATGGCCCAGTGGTTAGGGCAGCGGACTCGAGGTCATAGGATCGCGGTTTCGATTCCCAGACTAGGCGTTGTGAGTGTTTATTGAGCGAAGACACCTAAAATCTCCACGAGGCTCCGGCAAGGGATGGTGGCGAACGCTGCTGTACTCTTCCACCACAACTTTCTCTCACTCTTACATCCTGTTTCTGTTGTGCCTGTAATTGAAAGGGTCAGCCTTGTCACACTCTGTGTCACACTGAATATCCCCGAGGACTACGTTAAGGGTACACGTGTCTGTGGAGTGCTCAGCCACTTGCACGTTAATTTCACGAGCAGGCTGTTCCGTTGATCGGATCAACTGGAACCCTCGACGTCGTAAGCGACGGAGTGCCAACAACACATAGCGTAATAGAATTTTGTGTACTCTGGTACTCTTATAACTAATGATACACGTGAAATTAAGTGAAGACTCAGAACAGCCAAGAATGCTATGATATGACTGAACAGTATC
>NC_068988.1:86474287-86475448 GCF_001194135.2 Octopus bimaculoides
TCGAGGTCATAGGATCGCGGTTTCGATTCCCAGACTAGGCGTTGTGAGTGTTTATTGAGCGAAGACACCTAAAATCTCCACGAGGCTCCGGCAAGGGATGGTGGCGAACGCTGCTGTACTCTTCCACCACAACTTTCTCTCACTCTTACATCCTGTTTCTGTTGTGCCTGTAATTGAAAGGGTCAGCCTTGTCACACTCTGTGTCACACTGAATATCCCCGAGGACTACGTTAAGGGTACACGTGTCTGTGGAGTGCTCAGCCACTTGCACGTTAATTTCACGAGCAGGCTGTTCCGTTGATCGGATCAACTGGAACCCTCGACGTCGTAAGCGACGGAGTGCCAACAACACATAGCGTAATAGAATTTTGTGTACTCTGGTACTCTTATAACTAATGATACACGTGAAATTAAGTGAAGACTCAGAACAGCCAAGAATGCTATGATATGACTGAACAGTATCTAGAAGAATAAGGCCATCCCCTTGCGAACAAAGGAAATAATGACTCATCAATTCATTGATGTTTAGCATTGTCGCCTATGGAGTTGATGCTGGATTATAAAGGAAATTGATAAAAGGAAAAATTAAAACATTTGAACAATGGTGTTTTAGACGCATTCACAAAATAAGCGGGACAAATTAAAGAAATAATGAGTGGGTCCTTCACAAGATGAAGTACCAAGAAAGACTGTTAAATACTATCGTAAGAAAATGGATCTTTACCGGCCATATACTTAGAAGACAAGATCGTGACGAGTTTCTGCTAACAGGTGGGGCATATAACAAATGAACGAGAGGAAGACCTAAAACCAGATGTAGCGATAACATCAAAGAAGCCACCAGCGGCGGAAGTTTTGCAGAACTTTACAGACAGACACATGGGTGGAGGGCTACGCGCGTGTCTGTATGTGTGTGTGTGTGTGTGCGTGCGTGTGTGTGTGTGTGTGTTTGTCCCCCCCCCCCACACCGATTGACAACAGTGTTTGGTGTGTTCACGCACCTCCTCTTGTAACTAAGTGTTTCGGCAAAAGACAACAATAGATAAAAGGCTTACAAAAAAGAAATAATAATAAGTTCTGGGGTCTATTTGTTCGATTAGAAATTCCTCAAGGTAGTGCCCCAGCATGTCCGCAGTCTAATAAGTGAAACATGGAAATATA
>NC_068988.1:86475577-86479856 GCF_001194135.2 Octopus bimaculoides
CCAAGTTAACTTGCAGGAGATTCGTACGGGCTGCTCGAGGCTTACTAATGTCTTACTTCTGGGTCCTTGGGTCTTACATTTACATATCATTGAGTAGCTGTGTGGAAGGCGAAGGAGTGGCTGTGTGGTAAAAAGATTACTTCCCAACCACATGTTCCGGGTTCAATCCCACTGTGTGGTACTATAGCCTCGAGCCGATTAAATCCTTGTGAGTAGATTTGATAGACGGAAACTGAAAGAAGCCTGTCGATTGCTTCATCTTGACAGATGATAGTCGTACCATCAACACACACAGCACAATCACTCCGTTGATGAGCCCTTAGATGACATTTAAGACCAGCTGCTCACTAGCAGGGTTTAAAACACAAATGACAAATATTATTCAAGTTTCTTCTATATATTTTCTCTTTGGAATCTGATTCTGAAGGAATGTTTTTGTGAACTAGCTTATGTCTTTTAAGTCCAGATATTGTCATACAAGTTTTGTGACACATGACACAAGTCATAAGAGGTGGTTGGTGTCCCAAGAAAATTACCTATCTGGGCATTTCGATTTTCATGTGACTTCATATGGTTCACGTATCCTGCTTTAGACAACAGAACACGATCACATATAATACATATCCAATGATATTACAGTTCCAACTGTTCCTTCGCGACAGACCTTTTAAAGTTCAGAGTGCTAATCATCTTTTCCTCCCAGGCATTGCAATTAGTCCTAACAGCACCTCTCCACTTGTTCCTATCTAAAACATCATTTTCTCAATCACTTTTGTTCATATCTAGTTTCTTCAGGTTTTCCTTCACACGGCCTTTATACCTTTTCCTCGACTTATGTTATGGTCGCTTACCAGAGTTGAGCTCACCATAAAAAGGACGCTTTGGGCAAACGCTCGTCTTTCATTCTAGTAACATGTCCAGTCCATCTCATTTGAGTCAAGATAACATTTTGTTCAATTGAGCTGCAACGTGCCATGCGCAAAACTTCTGTATCTGGTATGAAATATTCCCACTTGACTCCTAAGATACGTCTGAGATACTTTTGAAGAAATCTCTCCAGCATTTTAATATGACGTTTGTAAAAAGTGCAGGCAATACACACGCTTTATAGACACTGATTTTTGTCTGGAGGGAAATATCTATTCGCCCATGCTCGCTTTTCGAGCTTTCCAAATGCGACACTTCCCTTCCCTATTCGATAGTATATCTCTGCTTCAAAACCACCATCTCTTGACAGTGTACTTCCAAGGTAAACAAAGGTGTCAACGACTTATAACCTTCTTCCATTCACAAAAATGTTTGGTTCAGAATATGTTAGTCCTGGCACGGGAGTAAACAGTACTTTGGTTTTCCCCTGACTAACTGTGAGTCCGAAATGTACACACGCAGTGGAAAATCTGTCCATTAAATGTTGCATATCCCCCTCTGAGTGTGCCAACAAATCAGCATCATCAGCATAAAGTAATTCTCTAACAGATATTTTGAAAGTTTTTGCTCTGCAGTTAAACGGGATCAAGTTAAAAATACGACCAGATGTCAGAAATCTGATTCCGATTCCCCTGTTGCAATCCTTAAAAGCAATGCATCAAAATAAATAGAGAAAAGTGTAGGGGCAGGAATATTTCCCTGCTTGACACCGTTGTCCACCGAAAATTCATGAAATAGCTCACCATTAAAGACTGCCTGAGCTTTCATGTTACTATGTAGTTCCTTAAAAATGCTCACAAAATGTATTGGACAACCAAGTTTACACAAAAGCATTTCTCTTGAACCTGCCTTACAGGAAATGTCATGTCCATTGTCCCTCGCTCAAATCTGAAACCACACTGTTCTTCAGGAATCATATGTAGGCACACATTCTCAACGTAGACAAGAAAATAATAATAACCAGAGTACAGAAAATACACAAGCCACATAGAGTACATTTTCCTTCATCAGCTACCCCCATTTTAACACCGGCGTTTATATATATATATATATATATATGCATGTATGTGTGTATGTACACACACACACCTACGGTTGCGTGCGCAAGCGCACACGTACACACATACACACACAACCGCGCGCGCGCGCATTCATAAATTGGTCTCTCAATTAATCAGGTCGTGTGTCTGCTGCAAACTTTTACAGCTTAAGTAAGACACTCATAAATAAGTGGCAGGCTGTTGTTTTGTGATTAATTAGTGTTTGAAGAAAAGCTGTTGTGTGCTCTCGTGATTGGCTGCAAATATATGCCAACCAACCACAATAGAGTCTTGCTGTTGTGTTTTTAAACTTGTAGGCATTTTCAGTTTTTAGTTTTTGTTTTTCAAGATCTGTGAATCCCAGTCCTGGTTTTTAAGTAATATATTTAGACTCACCGTACGGGAATGCTTAGCGGTATTTTTTCCTGCTCTTTACGACCTTAGTTTAAATATCGCCGAGGTCAACTTTGCCTTTCATCCTCTCCGTTTCGGAGACGATAAAATAAAGCAGGGGTTTTCAAACTTTTTGACTTGCGGACCCCTTTATATTTCAAGCTTTGCCTTAGGGACCCCCTTATAAAACGCTTATGAAATTTATACATAAATATTTGCTTAAAATAACATATATTTTTACATTTGTTTATTTAACAGTATTTAACAAATAGGTTTATTGTCAATTAAAAGATTTCGATTAAAAACCATATATAAAATCAAATTGCCCATAAAAAGTATTTGCTGTTCACGGACACCCTGTCTTGTCCTTGCGGAACCCCTGTAGTCCGCGGACCACAGTTTGAAAACCACTGAAATTAAGGACCAGTCAAATATTGGAGTCGAAGTAATTGACTACCTCCCTTTCCTCTTCAATTGCTGGCCTTGTGCTAAAATTAGAAAAGAAAAATGATCAAAGGCGGCAAGCTTGTAGAATTGCTAGCGAATCTGACAAAATGCTTAATGACATTTCTTCCGGCTCTTTACTTTTTGAGTTCAAATACTGCTGAGGTCAACATTGCTTTCATCCTTTCAGGGTAGATTAAAATAAAGTACCAGGCAGGTTCTTTGGTTGCAGTAATGTTAAGAAGCTCGTTACATGTACTATAGCTACTCCTCCGTCGTTAAAGTGGAGGCGCAATGGCCCAGTGGTTAGGGCAGCGGACTCGCGGTCATAGGATCGCGGTTTCGATTCCCAGACCAGGCGTTGTGAGTGTTTATTGAGCGAAAACACCTAAAGCTCCAAGAGGCTCCGGCAGGGGATGGTGGCGAACCCTGCTGTACTTTTTCACCACAACTTTCTCTCACTCTTACTTCCTGTTTCTGTTGTGCCTGTAATTCAAAGGGTCAGCCTTGTCATACTGTGTCACACTGAATATCCCCGAGAACTACATTGAGGGTACACGTGTCTGTGGAGTGCTCAGTCACTTGCACGTTAATTTCACGAGCAGGCTGTTCCGTTGATCGGATCAACTGGAACCCTCGACGTCGTAAACAACGGAGTGCCATACATATACGTCGTTAAAGCAATGTGCCTGCCCAGTTTATCAGCAGCATGATGTGTGTGTGTGTGTATATGTGTGTGCACGCGTGCGTGTGGTTTATGTGTGTGAGTCTTTCTCTTTGTGCTTGTCTCCATCACCACTTGACAACCAGTGTTTGTTTGTTTATATCACCGTAACCTAGTGGTTCGGCAGAAGAGATGATAGCGTAAGTATTAGACTCAGAAATAGTACCGGGGTAGATGTGATTGACTACACCCTTCGAGACGATGCCGTAGCATGGATGCATTCCAATGACTGAAACAAGTAAAAGACATAATATAAATATCGACAGATAAATGCAACAATTATACTTCACTCAGGAGACTCGAGGTCCACGTTAATTGCAGGTCCGAGTAAGGTGAATAATAAACAAATAACAACAGACGGATAGTGGTTCATTCACTACAGCTGTTTCAGGTGAATTTATGCACGAATTGAACATTTTAAAAGTTCGCCAGAGAGTTATGAAATGGTACATAAAGGTATTCAAGGAATGTCTTTTTTTTTTTCATATTTTTAAATGTATATTTTTAAATGTATATTATTCACCTGAGGAAAACGCTTTTTTTTTTTCGCATGATGAAATAACTCTACTTATTAATAAAAACAAAACACGTCTGAAACAGCTGTAGTGAGTGAACCACCATCCACCTATTGTTGTGTGTGTGTGTGCTGTATCAAATAAGCAGTAGCTGCTCAGTTCATGAAAGCAGCAGCGGCATTAACAGCAGCGGTGTTAGGACCAGCGGCGTTAGCAGCCATAGTAGTAGTAGTAGT
>NC_068988.1:86479916-86485068 GCF_001194135.2 Octopus bimaculoides
GTGTGTGTGTGTGTGCTGTATCAAATAAGCAGTAGCTGCTCAGTTCATGAAAGCAGCAGCGGCATTAACAGCAGCGGTGTTAGGACCAGCGGCGTTAGCAGCCATAGTAGTAGTAGTAGTAGTAGTAGTAGTAGTAGTAGTAGTAGTAGTAGTAGTAGTTAGCTGTTTTTATTTGTTTGTTTTGTCCGTAGTTATCGCAGCATCTGAGTACGACAGGCATCTGTTTCAAATCACATCCAGAGTTATATTTCAGGTTTTGGTTACGTCATTCATCAGACTTTCTATCCGCCCATGACCTACTCGTTGTTATTTCTAACCACCACACAACACTCCTTTAAACAGACTTACACACACACAGGGGACGTCCACCCGTAACTTAGATACCTCACACTGGACACACAATACTTCTGTTTACAGATATCTTGAACATAACTCCTAATGGCGGTACAAAACGACGACCTAGTCTACATCAATATGTCACGAATACACACATTTTAGTAATTACTTCTTTGAAAAATCGATATTGTGTTAGTAATAGAAAATTAAAAAGGAAAACCAAACCTGGTTTTATTTATATGAAGCAAATGCTTTGTCACCTGATTTGTTGACTATGTAAGAGGTTCCATTTGAATATCATAGCATGTTTGTGATGAGGTACTGTCTGATACACCATTTAGTTATATAATGGCCAAACGTATAGCTTGAAATCTGGGCTCTGTCAGTTCTTATAGCTAGCGCTGGATTAATGATTTAGCAAAATAATTACATGCTTAGGACATCAAGGGAGGGGAGGAGCAACACAGAAATGATAAATGGTTTACGGCACAAAAGAATTCACTTTATACTTGCTAAAATAATATTTGAAATGGTTTATATGATCAGAAATATAATTTCGACGTTTTCATGGTGTCGTAGTGAGGAACACATTAAAGACATTGCAATAAAAAAAAGTAGGAGAAAACTTTTCCAATATAAGTGGAAATGTACAAGAGTAAACATTATTTTTCTTATTATTGGTTTTGTTTCATTCAGAAAAATAAAAATTTATTTTATGGTTTATTATTGATTATATTTTGAATTTTAAGAGCTTAGGGACTCTATGGGTCTTAATCCAGCCCTGCTTATAACTAAGAACTGTTTTACTCCCGAACAGCTGTTGAGTCTATATACTTTGATGAGAATGCAGTTCCCATATCCGTGATGTATCTACTGTTTCGCACCATAAATAGTCAGAAAACAGAGTTGAACATTGTAGAAAATGCAATAAACTCACCAAATCACTATTCTTTTACAGTAGAGATAAACCATTGTTTCAGAATTTGCAGTATCAATTCTCAACTAGGCAGAGTTACAGTATGTTGGGGGTAATGAACCCGGGCAGTTACTTAATAAAACCGACCAACACCACTAAAGGAAACATTGCTTAAAAGAGAAAAGAAAACGCAAGGGGAAACTGATAAAATTGTATTAAATATGGAAGAATGAAAGAATATTAGAATATAAGAATAGAGATCAAGGTAGATATAACATCGTAAATGAAGAGTTCTGTTGTGAATGTTGAAAAACAAAAGATAAATGGCTGGATACTCAATACTATGGAGTTGAAAAACTTTAAAAAGCAGTATAAGAAATATATGGTAAAACAAATGAAATCAATTACAGTAAATACAGGGTTAAACAAAGTGGTAGCATTAAGAACAAAATGAGAACATACTGTTTGAGCATGCGCAGATTACATTTACATCGGTTGAATACAGAGGAGTTACGTTGATGAGAACAGAGCTTGTTTATACCCATTTATGATGTTGTTAATAGAAACAAAAATTTTCAAGAAGTAAAAAGAAGATAAAATAAGTGAAAGATGGAAAGGCAAGTGGACAGATGAAATACTAAATGACACATTAAAAGCATTTAGATAATCGCAACAAATAGTTAGTTATATATGAAAGTGAACACATACCAAATGAAACGACTGTTCCATTACCAAAGAAACCAAAAGTTAAGGACAGGACAAAGTTTAGACCCATATGTCTAATATGTCTTCTGAGTAAACTATTCCTAAAACCATCCAACAAAAAAAATTACACTATGACGTCCGTTTGTCCTTAATGGCCATTGATGAAGGTCTGACATGTCCACCTTGCTGGATCACCATTGCCTGTAGTTGAAGAGTCCGATGCTGGAATGACAGTCTCTGTCACACAAACCGTACTTGTTGGCTTTCCAGTGTTGTTTCATTTGTAGCAATGACTTATAACTGGTAACTGTTGCTCTCCGAGTTGTATCGACACCGATGGCGAGGCGGAAGTGTCCTCTCCGGTGTGCTATTCGGTTCTATCTTTCAAATATAAGATATTCGATTGGATCTAAGCTTGTGCAGTATAGTATGGAGGACAGGTTATTGCCCGTATAGCGAACTCCTCTTCTTCATGTCATTGATGGATCCAAAGAAACAACGCTACCGTTACATATCGAGACAAGCATTGTCGCAGGAGTTTCCAGAAGGAAGTTGTAAATAATGTCAAACTGTCTAAGGAGCTCTGACACCCGATTTTCCCTAAGGATTTAGTTCCGAAGCCTTTACTGTAGCTCGGTCCCTTAGACGTGTTGCTTCGCCAGACAAGAAAAGTTCCATCTGCCCGACTGACTCTGGGACTCTGGCAGGCGTTTACTACTCTGGGTCAGAGTAGACTTGCGAACAACAGTGGCCAAGAGGTGATTCCACTCTCCAACAAAGAATTACAGCAAGAATAAATATATCAATAGGAAATGGATTTTCGATAAGAAATGAGAAATTGTGAAGAGAAATGTTCGACCAGAAAACTATTAATGTATATATATGAAAGTGCTCTAGACATAAATCAAGATGTTCTTGGTTTTGTTTTATTGACTATAGCAATATATTTGCCATAACGTGGAATTCCCTAACGAGATTTCTTTCTTTCTTGTTTTCGTTTTTCATTGACATCCATATTCATTAACTTCTGCGTAACACGGAAATCAATACGCTCTGAAAATCTTACCGTATCATGAATTCCGTAACATAGAAGCGCTCACAAATCTCGGAAGCTCTATCTTCCTTCCAAACTAGAAAGTATGGAAAGAAAAAAAAGACGTCATATGAGCAAACGAGCTGCTAGAAATTAGTGTTGAATTCCCCTCAAATGACAGTCCACTATCTTAAATACAGAAACAAGACATTGGACTGTAGTCATATATATGCGCTGTCTGAAAATTACGATGGGATGGTCAGAGCTGAAATATCATTCAAAATATCTTCGTTCAAACAAAAGTATTTTTAAAAAATCAAATTCTCAGCCTGCCATCTTAAACACGTCAGCCCTAGGCAGCCCTAGATATGAAGTTTGAATTTAAAACTGGATTATCTCGACCGGAACGCCATTCTTTACAGGTCAGCAATCTCATAGCAAACCTGGGGCTAAAACAATAATAATTACAACAAGCATATCTGGTAGATATCTGTCGTTCGATGAAGAGGATTCAGTTGCTCCATTAACTGAGTCACCTGTCCACTGAATGAAAGTGTAAGCGGCTGAGTACTCCATATACTTGAGTAGCCTTAACGTAATTCTCAGGAAGAAACAGTGTGCAACAAAGTTGTACCTTCGAACTTCTGGAACAATCCATTCGGCGGTGTTCTATTCAGTTTTCGTCTGTTCAGTTTCACTGATAAGGTATGGCACAACCGGAAGCTATAAAAGGTGAAAATTACCCACAATGCCAAGCACGGAGAGCGAACTCAGGTTTTCTGGGTTGCTCAGCGAACTTCTTACTCATTCAGCCATGAAGCCCCTGTACGCGCTTATCTCAAAAAATACTGTTAGTGTAGTTCATATCTCCTCTTGGTGTCTGCTGTCAGGGTAGCCTGTCTGAGCATGCAGCAATGTTTAAATACCTGTGAAAATAGGTAGCTGTCAATGTGTGTATGTGTGCATGAAAGGACGTGTGTACGTGTACGTGTGTGTGTGTGTGTGTGTGTGTGCGTGCGTGTGTGTGTGTGCGTGTGTGTGTGTGTGTGTATATAAGTGTGTATGTGTGTGTGTGTGTTTTGTGTCTGTGTGTGAGAGAACGAGTCAATTAGAATGCCTTTCTTCTTATGTGTATATCAATAAAAACTATATCTATGCATGTGTACCTATGCATATCTATTTTGATTGTACGTCTGTCTATTTCTATATGTGTATGTGTGCATGTGCGTGAGCGTGCTTGTGTGTGGTTGTGTGAGTACCTGTGCATATGTGTGTGCCTGTATGTGTGTCTGTGAGTACATATATATTATAGATATATACACACACACGCACACAGTCATATATAGATACTCACGGACTCACAGACACACATACGCACACGCACACATATGCACAGGCACTCACACAATCACACACACGCACACGCACACGCACACACACACACACACACACACACACACACACATATTCATAAATGGAATCTTCCCAAAACATCCCCAGTACTAAATAGGAAATATACGTAGAAGGTAGTCATACCCCAATACCCACAGTTTATATATACACAGGTAGAGTTGTTGTAGGCTGTTATGTAGACGTATATGTGCTCGTGCACGTATATATATATATATATATATATGAATGTATGTAGGTAAATGGAAATGTAAGTAAACAGATAAACAGATAGACAGGTACATAAGTAATATGGACAGACAAGCACACACACACCTGCACACATACATACGCAAATGAAGACTAAAACACATGACCAGATATACACACGCACTCTTCACACACACACACACACACACACACACACACACAAGGACACATGGAGACACATCCATGCATAACAGAGGTACTCACATATATACACACACACTCACACACACACACAAACATACACACACAAGGAGACAGAGGGACACACATGTGCACACAAACAAAAAGAACGCCGCTCTGATAACCGACTGTCAACGACTATTGAAAACGCCGCAAGACGTTTTATATATATATATATTTATATATTATCTATCTATCTATCTATCTATCTATCTATCTATCTATCTATCTGTGTGTGTGTGTTTGTGTGTATTTGTGTATAAATATGTGTGTATGTATATTATATATATATATATATATATATATATATATATATATATATA
>NC_068988.1:86485303-86487185 GCF_001194135.2 Octopus bimaculoides
TATATATATATATATATATATATGTAGGCGCAGGAGTGGCTGTGTGGTCCCGGGTTCAGTCCCACTGCGTGACACCTTGAGCAAGCGTCTTCTACTATAGCCTCGGGCCTTCTGAGTGGATTTAGTAGATGAAACTGGAAGAAGCCCGTCGTATATATATATATACATGTGTGTGTGTGTGTGTGTACGTGTGTGTGTACGTGTGTGTGTGTGTATGCATATATGAGTATACGTGTGTGTGCATGCTAATGCATGAACGCTTGTGAATGTATACGTGTAAATATGCATAAATATATAGATAATCGAATGTGCATATACACAAACTAGCACCAAATTTTAAAGAATACACTCACTAGAATACATACATACATACATACATGTGTACATACGTACATATATTCATAGATAGATAGATAGATAAATAGATAGATAGATAGATAGATAAATAGATAGATAAATAGATAGATAGATAGATAGATAGATAGATAGATAGATAGATAGATAGATAGATAGATAATCGAACGTGCATAAACACAAACTAGCACCAAGTTTCATAGAATACATAACCGGAGAGAAACGCACTTATGTCCACACGTATAGTTAGTGTTGAAGACAGGTCATCCCTGGCAGACGACTTAAACGTCCGAGCTGACACATCCATGTGTGTAAGTATGTGTGATTGAGTGTGTGTATATGTGTGTTTGTGTGTGTATGTGGGGGGGGGAGTGTGCGTGTTGTGTGTGTATGTGTCGGTGCGTGTGTGGTGAGTGTGTGTATTCGTCGGTGCGTGTGTGGTGAGTGCGTGTGTAAAAGTTATGTGTGTGTGCGAGTATGTGTGTGTGTGTGTGTGTGCATTAGTGTGTGTGTTATGGGGATGGTGCACGTATAGATATTCACACACTCAGACGCACACAGATATATATGCATACCATTTACTATATTTCATAACATTTGTGTAAATAACAGATAAATACACACACACACACACAAGCATATATATATATATATATATATATATATATGTATGTATGTATGTATTGTATAGTGCGTGTCTGCATATGTGTATATAAAGCGCTTAGACATGAAGAGCTCTCCTCAAATGAAGGTTACAGAACTTCACTCTGCCAACTGCCAACGTTATGCTACGTCAGTTGAAGAAATTTTGGCAAGGTAACCTTTCTAGATCCTTCCCAATACCGACCTTTACGAAGAGATAAGTGGAAAGATGATTTGCTGCAGAATGCCTTGCCATCATTTTTCTTTCTAATTCCTTTCTCGTATCTGTTTTTCTTCCTTTCTGCACGTATTTCTGTTTTCTTCAGCTTTTCTGCTTCATATTTCGTTCTTTACTTTTGTTCTTTGAATTTTTTTCTTTTCCTTTCTTTACCATCTTTCTTCTTTCTTTTTTTTTTTTACTCTTTCTTCTTTTGTGCATTGTTTGACTTTTCTTACTATGTGTTTTCATTCCTTCTCGTGTTTCGTTCATTCTTTCTGTCACTCTTGTTTTTCTTCGTCATTTTTTTTGGGTTCTTCCTGTCTTACTATCTATCCATCTGTCTGTCTCTGACTCTCACTCTCTCTCTCTCTCTCTCTCGATATATATATATATATATATATATGTATGTGTGTGTGTGTGTGTGTGTGTGTGTGTGTGTGTGTATACAATTAAACCTTGGGAGAGGCATTATGCCGGTAATAAACACACGCACTGGTTCAGTCCTTTATTAATTTATATAGTTTTTTGTTAAATTATTTCATTGTTTATTACCGGCATAATGCCTCTCCCAAGGTTTAATTGTAGTTCTTTCAACACACGTATCCACATCAAGAATCTTGCACACGAAATACACATACGAAATATATATATATATATATATATATA
>NC_068988.1:86487437-86488054 GCF_001194135.2 Octopus bimaculoides
ATGTATATATATATATCGTGTGTATATGTGTATGCATGTATATCTGAGAGAGATATATTTTATTGTCTGGGGAAAGTCGTTCCCTTTTAGTGCCCTATTATTTAACACACTCACCGGTTCGATTTCAAATCATTTATTTTTTTTTCTAAATTTTTCGTTGCGTCTTGCAAACTTTTCGTTATATATCTAAACATACATTTGTCTGTCTATCTCTATGTGAGTCTATCGGTTCATTCATCTGTCAATATTTCTAACCCTCTATATCTCTCTCAGATACACATGCATACACATATGCACAGACACTCATACAATCTCTTTCTCTCTTTCACACATACACACAATCACACACACACTCTCACACACACTTATTCTGTATCTCAAACTCAAGCGCTCTCATTGTTCTCCATCCTCTAGTTCATTCACTTTCTCAAACTTCATCACTTGCGCGCGCGCATACATACTCTGAGTTTCTTTTTCACTCACTATTTGTATAACTCGAACTCAGACATTGTTTCTAGTCAACTCTCTCTCTATCTCTCACACTCTCTCTCTCTCTCTCTCTCTCTCTCTCTCTCTCTCTCTCTCTCTCTCTCTCTCTCTCTCTCTCTCTCTCTCTC
>NC_068988.1:86488718-86490466 GCF_001194135.2 Octopus bimaculoides
GTAATTTATTATATAAACAATATATGCGTATAAATTACGATTAAACCGGATGAAATATGCCACAGGGAATAACATTTTTATGACCGCCCAGCAGTAACTCTATTCAGCTGAATAGACGTCAGTGATTGGTTGAAATTACAGAAATACGACAACTTTAACATGGAATAACTTGCGAATTCCTTTTTTTTGTTAAGAAGACTAAGAGTAAAAGATGTTTTATATGACACATTCTACCAGTGTCCCAAGTTTCAAAGTGTTTCGTTAGTGTTTCGTTAAGAAAATACTGGTGCCCCCGTTTTGAAATAGATCCCAATTGTTTCCACGCAATGTAGTTCTCGAGGTGTGCAGGTACTTGATTATGCAACTGTTTCCCTGCATATATATGTATGTATGTATGTATGTGTGTGTGTGTGTGTGTGTGTGTGTGTCTGTGTGAAACAAGAGCGTTGTGGTTCACTTGAAGCATTGTAGTACAGAAGTAAAATAATGAATTAAATATATAAATATAAATATATATATATAAAGGCGACTCGAGTTTCAAGGCTATTTCCCTTCGTCATGGCCGGTATGACAGACTAATTCTATTATATAAATATATATATGGATGGATCAAAACAGTTTGATTCAAATTCGTTGGTACTCTGAGTTTCAAAGTGTGATGCTAATCCGCAGCCATTTCCAATGGCTGAGGATTAGCAACACACTTTGAAACACGAGTTTGAATCAAACTGTTTTGATCCATACATGTGTTGAGTGCTCTTCTTTCGTTTGTCTACTTGCTCGTATTATAGGTGTGTGTGTGTGTGTGTGTGTGTGTGTGTGTGTGTGTGTAAGAGATAGATAGACTTAAATACATTGGCACAAGCGCGCACACACACACACACACCTTACATACATCTTGCACTGCAGATAACACCCTTCATCGGCTCTCAACTGGCGATCACAATTGTTTCGGCACCTGCCGACAGTACTTCTTTTGAGCAGTATAGATGCTGTTAGGTTCTTTTAGACCCAATCTGATGTACGTTTTCCCTCCCTCACTGTCAAATATGGAGCTACAATACTATAACCAGGTATAGCTGCAACCACTCTGACCAGCAGCAACTATTTTATTTAACTAAGTTACTGAAGATTCTTTTCCTGCTATCAACTCTTGTCTCTCTCTCATATATATATATATCAACTAAATCCACGATGAAATATCTTCTCTTTTCTCCTCCAGCTTGTGAATCGCAGCTTTCATCCCCTTTCTACGTCCAGTAGAAAGTATAAAAGAATATATATAGGCGCAGGCGTGCCTGTGCGATATGGAATTTGCTTACAACATATGATTCCAGGTTCAGTTTCACTTTGGGCAGGTGCCTTGTACTATTGCCCTGGGCAGACTAATGCCCCATGGGTAGGTTTTTTAAACAGAAGCTGAATGAACGAAAACCGTCGTGTATCTGTATGTTTGTGTGTGTGTGTGTGTGTGTGTGTGTGTGTGTGTGTGTGTGTGTATGATGGACTCTCCCCTCGGTTTCGACGAATGGTTCTGCGACAACGTACCCTCTCTTTGTCACTCATAATGCTTATGAAATCCATTCCCCAGCGGAATAGTCAACTTAAGAACATAATATAACGTATGACTAACAAATTTTGATTTTATTACCATTACCGATGTAACAATTTATTCTTCGCATTCTGATGATGTTTACTAAAACTAGTAATCGAAAAGATCGTAAATGCTACCGTCTTCTTTGGTAATT
>NC_068988.1:86492300-86493425 GCF_001194135.2 Octopus bimaculoides
CCTCACCTCTATCTACTACCAATATTAGCACCTACTATCACTACACCACCACCACCATCACCACCACCACCACCGCCACCACCGCCGCCACCAACACTAACAATTTAATGCCATCCACTACCACCACCACCACCACCGTCAACAACACCTCTCCCACTACCATCACGCCCGCCACCACCACTGCTATTTCCAATACTACTACTACTACTACTACTACCACTTGCACCACTACCGCCACCACCACTACTATCATTCGCCGACATCACCTTCATCACCACCTCCGCTACTGCCATCTCCTCCACTTCCGCTATCTCCAATACTCTTACTACTACCACTTGCAGCACAACCAACACCACCACCACCACCACCACCACCACCACTACAACCACCTCCAATGACCCAGTCTGAGATATATCCCAGCTGTTGTCTGTCATGTAAATCTAATAGTATCACGTGACGGTGGTTCCTGACATCACTTGGAACTGAACCCGCCTCCCCTACCTGTAATATTTTCGCTGAGTTTATGCTGTTTTTGTTATTGTTTTTTTTAAAATCGTTGTTGCTTGATATGGCTGTTGTTGTTTTCCTTGTTATTGCTCATTGTTGTTGTTGTTGTTAAATCACAGGTTGTTTCTGAAAGTCATGAAAAGCATTAAAACCACCATATCTTCCAATATTTTAAAATACAATTTAGCGAGATATACATACAAAAGCATAGAATGTATGTATGTATGTCTGTCTGTATGTATGTATGTATGCATGTATGTATGTAATAATACAAAGAATATATATGCATGTATACACACATATATGTACATACTTACATCTACATGTGTATATATATGCATATCGGGGTACAGGACGTTAGAACAATGAACTACAGACAACGGAACGAACACAGGAAAACGGAAAGCCACTTGGAATATTCCTTCATCAGCTGCCTCTATTCTAACCCGACGTTTCGAAGAATGTATACACAAGTAAAATTACTATATATAAAGGCACGAAACTGGATACTAGTATTTTTGGTCGATAATTAAACGAAGAATCACGGCCCTTCTGTGTCTGTCCTACGTGTACGTTTTGTAGTATTATTTAACGCATTTTTCATTTATTATTTATATA
>NC_068988.1:86498154-86499295 GCF_001194135.2 Octopus bimaculoides
TCACCGGAACTGTAAAAATCTGTAAAACTTTCCAGAAGTTTATCATTTAAATATATATTAGCATGTCTAGATATGTAACTATATGCATGAGAATACATACATAAAACATACAAATCTGCACATACATACATACATACATACATACATACATACATACATACATACATACATACATACATACAAAAAGATCCAATCCATCACCGGAACTGTAAAAATCTGTAAAACTTTCCAGAAGTTTATCATTTAAATATATATTAGCATGTCTAGATATGCAACTATATGCATAAGAAGACATACATAAAACATACAAATCTGCACATACATACATACATACATACATACATACATGCATACATACATACATATATACTTAGATACATACATACATACATACATACATGCAAACTAGACCGATACCGATAGAACAAGTACTTGGCTTAAAAAGAAAATACGTACAGGTGTCAATTCGTTCGACTAAAATTCCTGTGGAACTCCAGCATGTCCGTAGTCTAAAACAAGTAAAAGATAAAGACATACACACACACACACACGTACACACATGCACGCGCGCACGCACAAGGTTACTGAAAAGTTCCTGGCTTTGGATAAAAGAAAATACAGGAGGATCAGTTAGTTATGATTTTATTGGTCATATTCCCTTCTCAGATTCACACACTTATTGCAGCAACCCTTCAGTTTTTCTAAGCCCTGTAAAAGAACTCGGAAGGCTGGGTCTCCAACTACGCCTTTCGCGATACCCTTAAAACCAGGAACATTTCAGTACACCATCGTATATACACATTGATTATTATATTATACTCGCAGAAATACCCGGCGTAGCCCGGGTTAAAGAGAATAATGAAATCTAAAAACACCATCTAGACTACGCATCATCTTTATATATAGAGATGTATATACACACACGCACCCAAACACATGTATATATATGTATATCAATATAAATATATGAAAGTCAATGAAGTTTCGTAAAAGGTGATCATGTACATACTTTCTTGCTGTTGTGATTATAACACCTCGTTGTAAACAATGTTCCTTGTTTTCCCTTGTGGAGCATATACAAATAGGTTTTTTGTTGCTGCCCACTCTTGAGCAGCCAACATACAGTTGTCCATGTGAGAAG
>NC_068988.1:86500922-86502739 GCF_001194135.2 Octopus bimaculoides
ACACACATTCTCATTTTTATATATATAGATACATAGTATGGATTGTTAACGCATCATTAATTAACATGTAAAACCGAGTCCTTCGTTGTTTTTTTTCAAAATGCGTGGGGGTGGTTTACAAGAATTTAGCTGTTATTTCAGCTATTTTAATATGCTGGTGGTGAAAATGTGGTGGTGGTGGTGCGGTGGTTACCTGTGGTGATTTTGGTGATCTTAGTGTTTGTGGTAGTTTTAGTGGTGCTGGTTGTGGCGGCGGTGGTGTTGGTGTTTGGTAGTGGTGGTCATTTTAGTGGTGGGGATTTAGTGAAGATGGTGTCGGTGATGATAGTGTTCATGGTGGTGGTGGTGGTGGTGGCATCTAATTCTCATCTCGACTTTTGTTTGACCAGCTGACACATGTCTCGTTTCACCTCCTGTCTATCTGTCTAACTCTCTCTTTCACTCTTTCATTCTCTCTCTCTCTCTTTCTATCTATCTGTCTATCTATCTCTCATTGTTGCTCTCTCTCTCTCTCTTCATATTTTACCCCCTCGGCCTTTCACTCTCTTCACCTTTCATTTCTCTCTCCCTCTTAATCTATCTCATCTTCCCCTCTCTCCTTAACTCCCTCCCGCTTCCCTCTCGCCACCCCCCTCTCTCTCTCCATAAATTTCAAATTGAAGTACCACCAGCTAGAAAAACTGTCCAGGACAATAGCGGCAGTGCAGCCTCTAAGTGGTCAACCGACCTGCTAGAAATACCAGCCGATTGTCTCTCCGATACCATTCTACCTAGATATACAACACCAATAAAAGACATGATGGTTACGGTTGGAATATCTTTAAGTATAAACGAAATTTACATAATTTTATGGCTGCAGGATCGAATAAATTATTTAAACCTTTATTTTTTTTAAATGCGCCATTAAATATTCTACGAATGTCGTGTAAATTTATGCTCAATTATTTTTCTTTTATTTCAATGTTCTTTAATATTTATTCATTTGTGTGTATAGAATTCATTTTAAAATTTAGAATCAGGCCTGGGAGTGGAGATGTTATTTTATTAACGCAAAAAAAAACAGTTTCCTGTTCACAGGTCAAAATCCACCGTGATGTGCTTTTGTATAAATGCCTTTGCGACATCTGTGAAATATTCATTTGCGGAGGTACTGACAACAATAAATAGGAATTCGTTCTCAGGATTCTGTGCTCACAGCGAGCAGATTATTGAAATTTAATGATTTTTGAGCTTTGATGTTATGATCGAATTCGTTTCAGAGATTTTTGATCTGACTGGATTAGATCGGGGATTTGAACAATCCAAGATATTCTTTTTTTGTTTTTGTTTCTTCTTTTTCTTTAATCAGAGATGAAGTGTTTGAATGAATATGCAGTGTGTTTGAGGTTGTTATGCATCAGAATCTGTTCTAGCGGCAATTGAAATAAGACGAAAGGACGTCGCTAAAGAATGTCTTTGTAGATTTCTTTGCTTATCCTGCGTATCATGTGTGACATGCAGGACATATTTCCTTCGCATCCATGCATCCTATATGATACATATTACCATTTTTTCTTCAACTACCAGAGTAACTTGGGATTTGTAAATGAAAAGTTTTATATTTGCTCAGAACGCATGAAAGTGATGTTAACTAAAATTCTGGACGTTTAGGACAAACTTGTGAAAATGATTTGGGCAAGCAAAGGTTTAACCCACGTTGTAGATGATGCGATCGATAAGACGAGGATCCTGAACCGAAAGACATTCACAAATCACATACACACGCATGCACACACACACACACACACACACACACACACACACACACACACACACAC
>NC_068988.1:86503094-86507388 GCF_001194135.2 Octopus bimaculoides
GTCCATGAAGCGAATACTCTTCTCACTCAACTAGCCAATGTACATCCGCTCCGAACGTGTCAAACACGATTGCTTCTCCATTCATAGTGCAACAACTCGTATCATGCATTCATACGGAATCAATCAATACTTGGTATAAAAAAAAAAAAAGAGTAAAGAACCCCATCGATCACGCATGCACCTGAAGAGTTCCCCTCCGAGACACAAATTTGAACAAGGTTGTTTGTGGAAGACCAGCAGTCGCCCATGCATACCAGCCTCCCCTCTCCACGTCACGGATGTTGTCCAAGGGAAAGGCAAAGGCCGGTACAGCCTGGCGCCAGTGACATCGCAACTCATTTCTACATATGAGTGAACTCGAATAACGTGAAAGAAAGTGTTGTCTTGCTCAAGAACACGACATACAGCCCGATCTCGGTATCGAACTCATAACCACAACATTATAAGTCCGACGCTGTAACCACTACACCATGAGCCTTCACAATACTTGGAATACATGTTGCAAATTTTGAAGTTGTGTTTCTAAACTTCTGGAGTCGTGCAATTTAAAACCACAGAAAACTTCTCCGATAATAATTTAAATAACGGTATTAACAAACAAATCTTTATCAATTTGTTTTAAGCATTAATTAATATTATATGTATATAAATACCTTCAATACCGTCGATATCTCAAACATTAAAAAAAAACTGGTCAATGTTTCTAAATAAAGTTACGAACTTATGACAGCCATTGTATGCATATATGTATGTATATATGCATGTATGTATGCATGTATGTATGTACGCATGTATGCATGTATGTATATGTATGTATGAATGTTCGAATAAATAAAAGAATGAACGAATGATTGTATACACGGGTACACACATAATGTGTGTGTGTGTGTGTGTGTGTGTGTGTGTGTGTGTGTGTGTGTGTATACATATATATGCATATACAGAGATAGAGAGAGATGAGACAGAGACAGAGAAAGAAACAGACAGACAGACAGATAGATAGACGTGTGCAAATGTTGTAGTTGTAATATCGTTTTCATGTTTCTTGTACATATATATACAATATATTTAAGGTAAATAACAGGAAACATGAAAATATAATCCATTTTTGTTAGAGGACCGCAAGAACCCCACAGACCTTGTACACACACATCTTTGCCTACATATCTATATATATGTGTGTATGTGCGTGCGTGTGTGTATATGCATGTGTGTGCGTGTTTACATACATACATACATACATACATACACTGGCAAAACACTTTTTTTCGCCATGATAGATCGCTAGCCACTACACATTCTTTTTTTCTCTCCTTGTTTCCTTCTGTGTTCCTTTCTGTGGAAGAGCGTAGGCTCGAAACGTTCAAGACGTTTTTACTTCCCGAGCGTTATACTAATACACCTGTTTGTTGTCTACACCACCTGTCTTCGTCTTTTGGGCTTTTTTTTTTGTGAATTCTCCCCATACATACATACACACACACATACACACACACACACATACATACATACATACATACATACATACATACATACATACATACATACATACTAATCTTGAGAAATTACTCTTCTCAAAACCAGAGAGGAGAAAGCTGATTCGAAAACTACAGATCCATCCATCACTGGAACTGTAAAAATCTGTAAAACTTTCCAAAAGTTTATCATTTAAGTATATATGAGCATGTCTAGATATGTAAGTATGTGTATGAGAAAACATACATAAAACAAAACATTCAAATCTGCACGTATGCATACATACATACATACATACATACATACATACCCTGCCCTGTTGTTGATGTTGAAATGCCAATGAAGGAGCCTTGGAAAATATTGAATGTGGTCTCTCAGCATGAATGCAGTTCAAAGACTGAAGCTGATAGTATAAGATGATATGAAAATACAGATGGCAGAATTGGTAAAGGACAGGACTGAATTCTTTCTACTATTTAATTACGTGTTTCCCCTTTTGCATTCTAATGGCATGACTGTATGTTCTTAAGTTCGTTTTGCAATCATGTTGCTCCGCGTTGAATCCCAATGCACCGCACCTTGTGCAAGTGTCTCCTAGGGTGGCCTCGTTTTGACCGAGACTTCGCTGGTGTAATTCGAACGACGAAAACTATGCAGAAGCACGCCGTATGTGCATGTGTGTGTGTGTGCGTTTTGCTAATATGTGATTTGCATCTGAGAAGGATGTAAAAAATAGATGAACTGGTATTCCGTCGCTTACGACGATGAGTGTTCCAGTTGATTTCCAATCAACGGAACTGCCTTCTTGTGAAATTTACGTACAAGTGGCTGAGTGCTCCTTGTACTCTTAACGTAGTTATCAGGGAGATCCAGCGTGACAGAGAATGTGGCAAGGCTAGCCCTTTGAATTACAGGTAGAATTCATTTTTACTAGCTGAGTAGACAAACAACCTTAGATGAAATAAACCAAAAAGACCGGGTTTGGGGTTTATTTTTTTAAAGAAATCTTTCGTTATATTTATTCTACACTATCTTACAGACTCTCCTTTGATGTACTCACCATCCGAAACACAGTGAAACCAGTGATTGTCCAGTTAGAAACCTGTAACCAACCACGCTAATATTCACTTGTAATTCAATGAGAAACTTGTAATTAAAGACGTTATCATTTACTTGTGGTGTAGTTGAACATTCTGTAACCAACGACACTAATATTCACCTGTAATCCAGTAAGAAACTTGTAATTCAGGATGCTGTTATGCACTAGTTGTCTAGTAGGAAGCTATCCCTACCGACGCTATTGTTCACTAAACATCATGTAAAAATAATAAATTAAAATTTGAATCTATTCTATCTCAGTCACAGATTTTTTAATTAATTTTTTTTTTAACTAAATAGTTTGAAACTTCGAATACTGGAAGGATTTCTCACATAGAACTCGTTACTCTGAACGTTTCTGACGAAAATTTATATTTTAGAAGTTATTTCGTGTTAGGCGTAGGAGTGACTGTGTGGTAAGTAACTTGCTTACCAACCACATGGTTCCGGGTTCAGACCCACTGCGTGGCACCTTGGGCAAGTTTCTTCTACTATAGCCTCGGGCCGACCAAAGCCTTGTGAGTGGATTTGGTAGACGGAAACTGAAAGAAGCCCATCGTATATATATATATATATATATATATGTGTGTGTATATATGTGTATGTGTGTGTGTATATATGTTTGTGTGTCTGTGTTTGTCCCCCCAACATCGTTCGACAACCGATGCTGGTGTGTTTATGTCCCCGTCACTTAGCGGTTCGGCAATAGAGACCGATAGAATAAGTACTAGGCTTACAAAGAATAAGTCCTGGGGTCGATATGCTCGACTAAAGGCGATGCTCCAGCATGACCACAGTCAAATGACTGAGTCAAGTAAAAGAGTAAAAGAGTATTTGGGTAATTTCAGCCAGTCAACGATGTGTATACGGTTGAAGAAAGCTATTGCTGTTTGCTATAGTAATCGAATGAATGAGTCTTCTGGGATTCAATAGTCTTTATCGTTCTTCAGTATATAGGGAAGAAGCGGGACCGATCACTAAGTACCAGTTATATAATAGTATTTAACATCGTAAACTCTATTAAAGTGCTGTTAATTTGCGGAATTGTGCTAAAAACTAACAAGTCCTTTCGCTTGTTTTTATCTAACTTAAGTGTGCGTGTACATATGTGTGTGTGTGTATTTGTGTGTCCAAACAAACACATACAAACACGTCTCTGGGATCGTGATAACAAACTCAGATTAGAGTTTTAAAAAAGGGGTCACTTGTGAAGGAGGACAGAGTTGACTAACATCGCTATTTAAGCAAATCAAATGGAATGCGCGTACGCACACATAGTAACATGTCTATATTACACACATATATTTATTTATATATATATATATGCAGGTGCACACACACATATGTATATTTATACATACATACATGTATGTGTGTGTGTGTGTGTACCTATGTGAGTGTCTGTGTCACAGTACAGCATAACTGAAACGAGAAATTTGGAGCAAAGTAGAGAATTCTCAAATCTAAATATATGTCTATGTATATATATATATATATATATATATATATGTGTGTGTGTGTGTGTGTGTGTGTGTGTGTGTGTGTGTGTGTGTGTGTGTGTGTGTGTGTGTGTATATATATATATATATATACACACACATATAAATGTGTGTGTATAGATAGATAGACAGACAAACAGACAGACAGACAGACAGACAGGGAGATAGATAGATAGATAGATAGATAGATAGATAGACAGACAGACAGACAGACAGACATA
>NC_068988.1:86508854-86509340 GCF_001194135.2 Octopus bimaculoides
CACACACACACACACACACACACACACAAGCACAAACACACACACACATACATATATATGTACATACATACATGCATACATACATACATTCATACATACATACATGCATACATACATACATACATACATACGCATATACACAAGCACACACAGGCACAAACACAAACATGTAAACGTGCATACATACACAAGGTGACACTAGGCGCACATACATCCATACACAGAAAAGCATATTGTATAAGAAATAGAAGACAAATCTCTCTGAAATCACACTTGGACACTTTAGAGGAGAGCAAAAGGGGGGGGGGCGCAGAAAGCCTACTATGTAGTCCATCATTTAAGATAAGATGGAAAGGTCATAGATGGAACGGCTTTCATAGCTTTGCTCGATCAACAATATAAACAAATGTGCATAGGCGCACATATATAAGGAGAGGCATATACTCTCAAAGAAACATACATTTATATATATATATATATATATAT
>NC_068988.1:86509894-86513039 GCF_001194135.2 Octopus bimaculoides
GTCGAGTTCCAGAGTATCCTTGCAATTTCGGCTGGTTATACTCGAGATTGCTCCAATCTGGCTAGCCTCAAGGAAAAACTAAGCTAAGAGCATCAGATTCCTTGAAAGAAAGCAGCGAATGTATACGAAAACACGGACGGTAAAAAACGGAGAATGTTACACAATTACAAATACAAACAACAGGACATAACAATAGGTGTCTTTCGACTAAGGACGAATTGAATTAGGCTGGTGTGTGTGGAAGTAAAGCCTTACGGCAGGGACATAAGATTTGACAGACGCTGGGAGGAATATAGATGTTGCACGGATGGTAGTCGAACCAAGAAAGAAAGGTTAGGCTTGGCCGAACACCGGTCACGTGGGGAGACCGGTGTTCGGCCAAGCCTGAACTTTCTATGTCACTGCCGTAAGGAAATAAATACTGGGGTCAGTTTGTTAACTAAAACCCGTCAATGCGGTGCTTCAGCATGGCCGCAGTGCAATGACTAAAACAAATAAAAGATATTAATTTCAAAGAAGTACAAAACTCTAATCTCTTTCGAAGTAGGATCCTCTGACTTCAGTACCTTAGGTGTTACTTTCCAGCTACTTCGTGAATGCTCCATGGAAGTTCTCCGAAGTGAAAATATCCGGGACCCTTGTCTCCGCCCCCTTCATCTACTTTATGTTGGAGAACAACCAAAAGTCACAGGGAGAAAGGTCTGGCCAGTAGGGAAGGTGAGAGACGATTTTGATACTCATCTGCGTCATGTAGTTGGTTACCAAAATGGAATTGTGGGCGAATGCATTGTCGTGGTGCAGGTGTTCTAGCCTTTGCAATGAAATATCGTCTTGAACTCCTTCAAAACTTCCACAAAGTGCTCTTTGTTGGCCGCCTGACTAGAAGCTTAGCAGCATTACGTCCGTCTTCACGTTCTGCGTTCAAATTCCGCCGAGGTGACTTTGCCTTTCATCCTTAGGGGTCAGTAAAATAAGTACCAGTTGAGTGCTGGGGTCGATGACATCGACTTATCCCTTCCTCCAAAGCTGCTGGCCTTGTGCCAAAATTTGAAATGATGATGATGATGATCATCATCATCATCATCCTTATCCTATTATATTCCTCCTCCTCCTCCTCCTCCTCCTCCTCCTCCTCATCATCATCATCATCATCATCATCATCATCATCATCATCATCATCATCATCATCATCATCATCATCATCATCATCATCATCATCATCATCATCATCATCATCATCATCATTATTATTATTATTATTATTATTATTATTATTATTATTATTATTATTTTATTATTTCATTTCGTTCTGAATTTACATTCTCTTTGTTAATTTCATTCTCTTCAAATTTCAGGAATTTTGCCAAAGTTAGAAATCGTTTACCATGTAGACTATACATTTATGGAAAAGCTCTCAAAGCCAGAGAATTATACCAGCAAAAATAGCTTTCGACTATTTCCTCAACTCTAAGAGTGACAGATGCGATGATTATGCCGAGATAATGTTTTAAACCCTGTACCTGTTCAAACCATTTTCAGAAGTTTGTCCCGAACATCTATGTTTGTCTTCAGACATTTAGTTATCCCATGTTTCACCTTGTTCAAACACTTTATTAGCAGTCGATGGTAAGGTGCATGAAAAACTTGTAACTTTCTCTGAGATACAAGTTGTGCTAAACATTTGTATCCGGTAGCTGCAGATCTTCCCGGTGGTCTTTCTTAGCCTGGCCATTTGTACCAGTGAAGAAACAGATTCTCAGATCATACAAGTTAATCCATAAGCAGTTTGAAGCATTTCTCAAGTTTCTGTGGCATTTCTCAAGTTTCTGTGGCATTTCTCAAGTTTCTATGGCATTTTTATTCAGTTTAACACAAAATTTCATTGCATAGCGAGCTTCCAATTTTTCTTCATGTTCCGACCACATTCTGCAGACCAGATGGTCTGCAACTACGAATTTTAAATAAACGTGCTGCTATTGTCTTGGTTGTACTTGAATGATTAATAAACCAGAGCATTATCATTTGTGTTGTGGTCTTGTTGCTGTGGTAGGATGATAAATCGGCTTAGTCGATAATTTTTGAGCCATAACTCTGCTAAAAGAATTTGGGTTTTGGTGCTAGCTGTTAAAGGTTTTGTCGTGGCAGCACAAACTTAACCTTCAAGATAATTTCTACTTCAACCAACATTACAGAAGCTTGGGTGTAGCTGTATTCGGTTTTGGTGTATCTGCATTTGACATCGATGTACCTCAATGCGTTAGAGATTTTCTAACTCTATCGGAGTCACTCTATTATACAACAGCATTTGCTTGGCAGTAAAAGTTATTGACCATCAGTTGAAACTGTTTAGTGCATCATGTTCTTGATTCGTCAGAGATGTCTCCTCTCGTTAATCACGCGAGTGTTGGATCCTGAGGCCTTATTGCGAAAGTTGGATTTACTAAGGAGTACACTAGTAGAACTTGGGTACAGTGAACTTGTGCCCGCAAATACAGAAGGCATCACCAGCGAATCAGAAATTGTGGCGATTCACATCGAACAGAAGGAAAATGAAGTGAACGCGAATTAACCAGGGAGGATTAACAGGAATTAAATATGAATAACCAGAAACTGATTGTGAACTCAATAACTCAGCACCAACAGAAGGAATCCCCGATAAAAGCGAAACGAAGCAAGGACAGAAAGTAACGGTTAAACGTTCACAAGGACCTGGTGTCGATCAGACATCTACATTAGTAGAGGGCTGAGGAAATTACCTTGGATGAAATAAGTTTGGCCTCAGTATATTCTGAGTTCAAATCTCGTTAGAGTTCTACTTTTGCGTTTCATCCTTCTGGTGTCGATCAGACATCTACATTAGTAGAGGGCCGAGGAAATTACCTTGGATGAAATAAGTTTGGCCTCAGTATATTCTGAGTTCAAATCTCGTTAGAGTTCTACTTTTGCGTTTCATCCTTTGCTGAGCTGAATACAATAAAGACCGGTTAAATGATGAAGTCGAAGTCGACCAAACCAATTAAAACACTTCCCACCATCGTTTGTGGCCTCATGCCTATCATATTAGCAGTAGTGGCAGCAGCAGCAGCAGCAGTAGTAGTAGTAGTAGTAGTAGTAGTAGTAGTAGTAGTAGTAGTAGTAGTAGTAG
>NC_068988.1:86514682-86518517 GCF_001194135.2 Octopus bimaculoides
GGAGGAGGAGGAGGAGGAGGGGAGGAAACTGAAGGGGAAGAAAATAGACGTGCAACGAAGGAGATAGAATCATGTTTGATGATAATAAATAACAACAACAACAACAACAACAACAACAACAATAATAATAATAATAGTAATAATAATGATAATAATAATAATAATAAGAAGAAGAAGAAGAAGAAGAAGAAGAAGAAAAAGAAGAAGAAGAAGAAGAACAACAACAATAATAATAATAATAATAATAAGAAGAAGAAGAAGAAGAAGAAGAAGAAGAAGAAGAAGAACAACAACAACAACAACAACAACAGCAACAACTGTTTCATGTATAACATGGAACTGTGCCACCGGGACATGTGCATGCATGTGTGTACACGTTACCAGAAGACACACGTTGTGTGTACATTTTTGTGAGTGAGGGTGCAATTCGTGCATAGATATACGCACGCATATTTATAAGACGTGTGTACATATACGCATGTGTGCATGAATACACACACGTGTTGAAACAACGTTAGGGTAACCCCACAAACCGGCCTACCCCTTTATAATATATATAATGGGACAAGAACGCAAAATATCCAGACAGTTAGGTGATACAAGAAAGGGACAACAAAACATCCAGATGGACGATACAAAGAAAACAAAGACAGGTCATTCGGAGTTTTCTTTCTTCAGTCGAGATCCAGATTATCTTTGCAATTTAGGCTGGTTATTCTCGATATTGTTCCAATCTGGCCAGCCCCAAGGAAGAACTAAGCTCAGAGCATTAGATTCCTTGGAAGAAAGCAGCGAATGTATACAAAAACAAGGACGGAAAAAAACGGACAATGTTACACAAATACAATAAAAATAAAAATAATAACAGGACATAACAGGTGTCTTTCGACTAAGGACGAATTAAATTAAGCTGGTGTGTGTGGAAATAAAGCCTTACGGCAGGGATACAAAATTTCACTGGCACAGGGAGGAATATCAATGTTGCACGCACAACGGCCGGCCAAGGAAGAAAGATCAGGCTTGACCGAACGACGGTTACGTGGGAAGAGAAGAGGGAGGTAGAGGCAGAGGGAAAAACAATTAAGGAATATAATAATAATAATAATAATAACAATAATAATAATAATGATGATAATAATAATAATAATAATAACAATAATAATAATAATAATAATAATAATAATAATTATTATTATTATTATTATTATTATTATTATTATTATTATCATTATTATTATTATTATCATCATCATCATCATCATTATTTCTAAATCTCTCACAGTAACAGCACCATAAAGTAATGACCTTTTGCCAACATAATGTGGAAGTGCCAAGATGGAACGAACCCAGAAACCGGTCCATGGATGTGAAGTTGTGCTGAGTGGAGGTACTGCTCTCCCCTGTTCGAAAATATAAGGACACAGAATATTTTGTGTCGTATAGCCAGCTGGAAATGATGTTTCCTGACTAAATTACAGTAACATTCGTCCCATCCTGGGACTACCACATTATGTTGGTAAAAAGTCATTACTATATATATATATATAATTACGATTCAGATGAATTAGGTACTTAAATTGAAGCACCTTGCTAGTTTGGTATAATCTGTACACCCCAACAATATTATTTGAATATTGAATATCAAGACTCCGTGCAGGAGTATTTGTACCCAATATTCTTGTATGTGTAGACAACGAAACCTAGACGAGAACGGTTTCTTTGAAATTGGTGTAATGTTTTCATTAATCAATTAAATAGAGGCGCCTGAAACGGCTGTAATGAATTGACCCTGTATATCTTTGTTACTTATTTATACATACATACACACATACATACATACATACATAATACATACATATATATATATATATATATACATATGAACTTTTTCGTGGGATAACCAGACAATGGTTTTCATGTTGGGAAGGATATCTCTCAACAACAGGGACGCTGAGATATTCCTCACAACATGAAACCAATGGTATACTGGTCCCCCATCCCCACCCAGCGAATAAGAAATATTTATCCACCAATACTGTGATGAGCCCTCATTCTCACTGTTCGGTATCAGTGTATACACACACACACACACACATGCACGCGCGCGCGTGTGTGTATGCGTACATACAGCGAGTTGGTGACAGCCAAATAAGCTCAGCATAGATAACACAGAGCAGTGCTCCTTCATCCAGGGCAACTCTCACGGCACCGAAAGAGGCGATAAGAGAAATCCAAATGCAGCAGTTTCGGAAATAGTAAGGGAGATAACAGTTGGACTTGGTGCATTTATTTTTACTTCCTCTCTTCACTTCAAACCTTTATATCTGTAAATATAACTAGACGACTTTTATTTGCCAATCTTCCCTTAAAAACGGAAACCTAACCTACCATAATAAATTCATGTGATCCTGTGGCTGGTTGTAAACATACCCTGTAAATTATGGTTATTACGTAATTCTTGGCCAATTGAAACAGCTGTCGAGACAAGACATTACATAATTTGTCTGTACATTTAGTTCTCTGTTTTCATTATTTTATAATCTGTATTTTGTGGTTCATGTAAAATTATATTAAGTCTACTGTGTTTATCTACCTTACTATCTCTATGTGCATGCGTGTGTCATTGCTTCACTTTGATTATATTTCATTGTTCACTCCAACCCCCGGTCACATTAGTATCCTATGATAGTTTCATTCACATGTAGGGTGAAAACTGAAGTTGCCCTAGATGTTATTTGAACTCGTATCGTTAAGAACTGCTACTAAATAACGTATGGCATTTACTTGGTACGACAAATCGTTATATTCAGTTTCTCTTTCTGACCTCCCCAAAATATTTGAATATTTGAATAAAAAATTTGAAGATGATTGATGGTACTCCGTCAAAACTTTACTGTTGATACAATTAGCTCCATCACACATGATAAAATCTAATGTTTTCTCCAAAGTAATTGATGCTGAATGATGTGGTTTATCACAAGGTAGATCCCAACCTGTCACACACTTGGTAGATTTATCCAACGAAACCTTTTCCTACACCGCATATATTTTTGCTACCATGAGTTGTAATAATCTATTGATGTTTCCAAACCACACTGTACTTCATCAATATATTGTTTTTTTCCTCGTCTTTGCGTCTTCGCCAGCAGTTCTTTCATGTAAGCAGCTCGCTAAAGCTAGTTCTTCCGTTACTGCAAATTTAGCTTTAATACCTCAAATGAACAACAGCTACACCGAAATGTCAGACAGATTTGTAGATCCATCAAGAGCCAAAGAAAACCACTGGATACCTCCTTTATCGCTTAATACACGTCGGATGTAGTCTCCGGCCTTCGACTCCTCTAGTTCCTGTTTCTACAGAAAAACTAATATATCTGAATAAATCTAATTTTACTGGAGACAATGGCAGAACCGAAATGTCAGACATAACTGTTAATTCATCAAGAGTCATAGACAACCATTGAAATCTTGTACTGGATTCTTTAATTGGTACAGGCTAATTCTTGTCTTCAACTTTCTTTGCAATTGTTTTTGCCAGAAAAAGAAATTTATATTCTTGAATAAATACTTTTCTTTCTGGATATAATTCTTCAGCTGTTGCTATTTAACATAATTTGATTAATTTCCCATCATTAAATGGTTCTACCTTCTCTGCTAACAAACAATCTACTCTCAAACTACTAGTTGCGGATTCATAATTAGAACCATCATGTATATAACATCTATCTATCTATCTATTTATCTATCTATCTATCTATCTATCTATCTATCTATCTATCTATCTATCTATCTATCTATCTATGTGTCTGTCTGTTATATACATATATATATATAT
>NC_068988.1:86518688-86522968 GCF_001194135.2 Octopus bimaculoides
CACACACACACACAATATACTTCAGAGCTCGACGAAACGAAATCGTCCCGTAAGCGACCGCGAACAAAAACGGATGCGCATATCGCCGATTTTGCTGCTTATCAGGGCCACGCAACCACTTCCGACACGAAAATGCATCGACCAGTCTGAAATACATAGAATCAATGGACAAACAAATCAACTGGTATTGCAAAGAGGCCACTGAATAAGCTTCGAATGATGAAACAGAAGCAGTTTAGCCCTGAAGTATATTGTGTTTTTTAACACACTTCGTTTATGAAGGGATCTTTCCCGAGACCACCACTGCAGCTGCCAAATTTTCAACGATATACACACGTTAAGTATGTCGTTACAGATAACGGTTTCAAATTTTGGTGCAAGGCTGGCAATTTCGTGGCTGGAGTGGGGAACAAGTCGATTACATCCACCTTATTGCTCAACTGGTAGTTATTTCATTGACCACGAAAGTTTGAAAGGTGATCTCGACTCTAGAGGTATTTGAACTCAGAGCGTAAAGTCAGAAGAAATGCCACTAAGCATTTTGTCCGGCGCAGTAACGATTCTGCTAGGTCGCTGCCTTAGTGTGTCATGTAGGTAACGATTTTGATGTAAAGCTGCTTGTATAGCATAATTAGAATTTCATTGTTAGCGATTACCATAGCGATAAATGACTGCTGTGAAAAAATACGCTTTGCTCTTTTTTTTTTTTCTTTCTTCAACGTTAAAATGCTATTTGTTCATTGACTAAAGATAACAATGGGAAACAAAAACGTTTTGTATGCACCGTCACATATTCAAAATTAGCGAGCTGATCGAAGTGAAGCCACTGGCTGTAATTTGCCGTGCCCTGATTTAGATAATGATTTCTCTTACTGTTAAGGGTGTTGTTTTAGTTAATCAGAGTTTATTGTCCAGCTACATCAAGTTTACTAACACCGACTTTGCTGTTAAGATTGCATGCAGCACTGGTCCCCAGGAAATCTTCCGAGTCGTTCATTTAATCTATTATGTCATCTGTTCTCTTCATTTACGAAAAAAAATATTTCTTGTCATTCTAAGATCTTTTTCACCCGCAAATAAGCTATGATTCACTGATGGGGTCTAATGAGACCAAAACATGCCTAATGTTATCTCACAATACGGTTTAATGTCTCCCTACATTTCATATTTGATTAATTTTAATTAATTATAATTTTGGAGTTATCTCCCCTGCATTTTTTTTAAAACCACAATTACACATTTAGATCATTTCTGATAAAGACACAGGCTTAAAATTTGGTGGGAGGTGGTTTAATTGATTATATGAAACCCAATACTCCACAAATACTTTATTTTATGCACTCCAAAAGGATGAAAGGCAAAGTTAACCTGGGTGTAATAAGAACTCAGAAAATAAGTCATTTAGATAATAATAAATTTTTGCCAACATTAAGTGTGAAGTTTAACACTATATCATATGCACCAGCACTTGGATTACAATGCGTTTTATAGGCTGACATTTTATTAATTACGGCCAATGGCCTTTATTAGCTAACTGTTGCCCCTCTATTAGAACTGATATCGTCATTAGATTGAATTACACTGAGTAACAACATTATTTATTTATTTATTTATTTATTTATTTATCGATTTATTTATTTATTTTTGCCTTTTGTCAGTAAATGTTATTTCCTATTTACTTCTATCTAGAAATAAAAATTTAAAAAATGACTACTATTCCCTTCATACTTTGCTGTTGTAACCTAGACATCAATGTCTTGAAACTGACCTATTTTCCTTTACATTTCAGTCAGATTCAGCACTGAACTGCTGAAGCAGAAATATCATTGTAGCAAATATTCTGCTCAATACGACAGATTTGATTATCTCTTAGTGACTGACAATATGAGCATCTTTGATCATGAGCAGGAATAATAGGGGAGCATCATAGCTATGTGGTGAGAGGGATTCTTTGGGGTCTGAATAAATGCAACAAAAGCAAAGTTTGAAGGGAATATTAGCTATTTTGCATAGTTTCTGGGGGTAAGGGAACAGGAAATAATAGTTGCTACCAAAGGACAAAAATCGTGTTACAAGGTGTAGTGTATGTTAGCTAGGTCTCATATTGTATGCTAGCTTGGTCTAATGTATGTTAGGTGTAATGACATATGCTAGTAACGTCTATTGCATATTAGTTTGGTCTAATATCATATGCTAGTTTGGTCTAATGTTATACATCAACTAGGTCTAATGTTGTATGTTAAATAAGTTCAATATTGTTTGTTAGCTAGATCTAGATGTCAGTTAGATCTTATGACATATGTTAGCTAGGTCTAATGTTGTATGTTAGCTTGGTTTAGTGTCGTATGTTAGCTAGGTCTTTTGTTATATATTAGCTAGAACTAATGTTACATGTTAGCTAGATATAATGACATATATTAGCTAGGTCTAGATATCAGCTAGGTCCAACGAAATATGTTAGCTCGGTCTAACGCTGTATTAGCTAGATCTAATATATGTCAATGTAATTTTAGGATAAAGACTTTATAAGAATTTATCAAGTAGTTAGCGTGAAAAACTTCATAACGAAAAAAAAACCATCATTTTTTCCCATAAATATAATTTAATTTATATAAGGGTATTACTATACGATAATGCCTCACACTTAGAGGGACTCCATAAGTCAAAACTACCAAAATAAGCACATTTTTACCGATCGCGAGGGAATGCAACTTTCAAAGCTAACCTCCTAAAAACTTTTAACTTAACGGTAAACCAATGGTTTCATAATTAATACAGCAAAACTATGCAGTAAGCTACATCTTTTATTCATCAGTACACGTATGGTCAAGACACATAAAAATAAACACTGACGAACACTCCATGTATTCAGCATAGTACATAGACGATTGTTCATCCCTATATATCCCTAATATATGTTAGCTAGACCTAATATTACACGTCATACATTAGCTAGCTGTCATGTCGTATGTTTGTTTGGTCTAATGTCCTATGTTAGCTGGGACATAAGGTTATATGTTAGTTAGGCCTAATGTCTTATTAGGTCCAATGTCGAATGTAAGTTAAGACTAATGCTAAATATTAGCCCTAATTATGTGTTAGCTGACTGTTTATGTTAGGTTTGTCTAATTATGTATGTTTGCTGAGCGTAAGGAAATGACTAAAAAAAATGTGTAACGGTGAAATGTGGTGGAACAGCGAAATGTCAGATTTGTCTGTGTTGTTTATTCATGTCATAACTGTTATCTCTGACACAAGTTATCACAGGTTCTAAATACACTGACTGTTGTTGCTGTTGCTGTTGAGGAGAGGCGTGTTGCGAACGCAGTGACGTTGTTTGTAGCGGTAGTGCTATTGCTGCTCGTGGTAGTAATAGCGGTAGTGATGGTGGTAGCGGTGGTGGTAGTTATAGTGTGGCGCTGGTGGTGATGGTGGTGGTGTCGTTGCTGTGGTGGTGATGGTGTGAAGGTTAACGATGGAGTGGTAAGTAGTAGTAACAGCAGCAGCAGCAGCAGCAGCAGCAGCAGCAGCAGTAGTAGTAGTAGTAGTAGTAGTAGTAGTAGTAGTAGTAGTAGTAACATTACTTGGCTGCTGCAAATGTATTTGTTGTTGGTGCTGTTACTGTTTCGCCAGCTCCAGGTCAGCGTTGATCGTACAGGGCTATAATCAAAGACATTCCAACCTTGACCACCTCTCCCTCGTTTAACAAACTATAGTGCACTCGCACTACTTTACCAAATTAGTGTACCTTTTCACTCGTTTGAGTCAATTGGCTGCGGCCATGCTGGAGCATCCCCTTGAAGGATTTTAGTCAAAAAAAATCGACCTCAGAATTTATTTTTTAAGCCTAGTACTTATTGTATCAGTAACTTTTGCTGAACTGCAAGGTTACGGGGACGTCAAGCGGTGATGGGGAAGGAGGGAACAAATAGACACACACATTCACACACCCATACATACATACATATCTTCGAAACGCCTAGTTTAGAATAGAGGCAGCTGATGAAGGAATAATTCCACAAGTGGCTTGTTTGTTTTCCTATGTGTTCGTTCCGTTGTCTGTAGTTCATTTTTCTAACGTCCAGTACCCGAATATGCATCTATATACACATGTAGATGTAGGTATGTACATACATGTGTGTATACATGCATATGCTTATATATCCTTTGTATTATATATATATATATATATATATATATAATGAATCTCAGGGTAGCAAAAAAGTTTTAGAAATTCTATTTGCTACCAGTGGTCTAGCGAGAAGAAAATCTAGTCAATA
>NC_068988.1:86523824-86524705 GCF_001194135.2 Octopus bimaculoides
TATATATATATATATGAGGTCTGATCAATAAGTATCCGGACTGTTGCCATTGTAATGAAGCTAAAGCACGCAGAGTGAAGCCGCTTGGCAAAATTGACCTTCAACTCTGCTGTGCAGGCGCACTAAGTTTTAACGTTCTAGGTCACTTCCGCTGTTTTCAATAGTGCTTGGAAGGAAGGTGTGTAGCGTGCGATCGTTGCATTGATCATAACAAAAAAAAGTTATCATGCTCAGAGGCCTGCACAAAGTTGCAGAAAGTGTTTGGAGAGGAGTGTAAGAGTCGCACACAAGTGTACGAGTGGTTCAGACGTTTCCAAGACGGCTAAAGAAATATGGATATTGACGAACCTTCTGGCAGACACGCAACCAGTAAAATAGAAAATACATCGCAAATGTGCATGCAGCTGTCAGAGGAAATCGTCGAATCACCATCCGTGTCTTATCAGAGGATGTACAGATTAGTTACGGTTCGGTTCAGTCCATTATCACTGAAGATTTGTATATGAGACACGTGTCTGCCAACTTTGTGCCAAAACTGCATTCAGCTGGCCAAAAAGGCACTCGGGTTTCAGTTGCACAAGATCTCCTTGAAGAAAACTTTTCGAAAGCTTTGCGTAGGCCTATAAGCAGGTATCACCAAGCTTTTGACAAAATTAGCTGCAGATTCTCAGCTCAACTTTCTCTGTCATGGTCAATGTGATGATCACACGCTACACACCTTCCTTTCAAGCATTGCTGTAACGTGCGGAAGTGAGCTAGAACGATGAAACTTAGTGCGCATGCACAGCAAAGTTTAAGGTCAATCTGTACCAAGCGGCTTCACTCGGTGCACTTTAGCTTCGTTACTATGACAACAGTCCGGATACTTATGGATCAGGACC
>NC_068988.1:86527239-86528578 GCF_001194135.2 Octopus bimaculoides
CTTGTTTTTGTCCGCCACTACATTCCTCCATGGCTAGATTTAATTTGCGTATACAAATTTAATCTGCGATCCATGGGACGAGCCGTTTTAACGATGCGTCCTGCCCAAGCTCGTCGAAACGCCGGTGTTAAAACGTGGGTGGCTGATGAAGTACAATGCTCTCTATGTGGCTCGTGTGTTCTCGTCTACGTTTGTTTGCAATGTCCTGTACCCAGATATGCATATACTCATTTACTATTTGTTTATATATATATATATATATATATATACGGGCTTCTTTCAGTTTCCGTCTGCCAAATCTACTCAGAAGGCTTTGGTCGGCTCGAGGCTATAGTAGAAGATACTTGCCCAAGGTACCACGTAGTGGGATTGAACCCGGAACAATGTGGTTGGTAAGCAAGCTACTTACCACAAGGTCACTCCTTCGCCCTGATATAGTTGAATATTTTTCACCAACAGCTGTGTGGACGCTAGATAGATAGATAGATAGATAGATAGATAGATAGATAGATAGATAGATATAGTCAGACAGACAGACAGACATACCAACCTACCTACCTACCTACATACATACATACATACATACATACATAAATGATGGTTGTCTACTCCTTATACAGAGTTTGACCATCTCTTGTGCTTACACCTTAGATCCATCATGGCGTCTGATGTGGCTTTTTAAACCAGACAATGTTTTGAAAAGGCACCCACATAAATTGCATATCTGCTTTCGACTACCAAGAGCTGCAGTTAAGGTCTGATTTTCGTGGATCTTAAAATGTCTTTTAAGGAGTCCGTTAGATTTGCAGACCTTATGGCATACACGGCATTGACAGGTTATGCACAGATAGACAGGGCAGGGCAGTTAGTGGAGGTTCGTTTTTCATGTGCCCGCTGTAAACATACATACATACATACATGCATACATACATACATACATACATACATACATACATAACCTCAATAAAATGCAAACATAATAGACCGGATGTAGTAATCTGGGACAGAGAAGAGAAACTGTGTACAGTAGTAGAAATCAGCTGTCCTGCGGATGTCAACATCGCACTAAAGATTAGAGAAAAAGAGAACTACGCCGAGTTACTGAGAAATTTGCAGATACTCCACCCAGACTACAAGTTCAGATTCATACCCATGATTGTTGGGGCATTGGGATATGTAACGAACTGCCTCAACAAAAACCTGGAAAAATTAGGGTTCTCAAAACCTGAAAGAAAAAAGGCTGATTAGCAGACTACAGATTCAAGCCATCAACGGAACTGTAAAGATATGTAAAACTTTCCAAAAATTTAGCACATAAATACATATGCATGCATCTAGA
>NC_068988.1:86529278-86530263 GCF_001194135.2 Octopus bimaculoides
GTGATTCTACCGGTAGATTAAGTCCCAGACTTTAAAATAATGATGGTAAGTATTGGGATTGGTTGATTCGATTAAAAATTCTTCAAGGCGGTGCCCCAGGATGACCGCAGTTCGACGGCTGAACTAGAAGAGAAAAGATAAAAGCTACTCAAACACACACACACACACACACACACACACACACACACACACACACACACGCGCGCAAACACACACACATTATGTGTGTGTGTGTTTGTGTTAGTGTGGTGGATGGGTGTGGTTGTCTTCAATGTCGAGGGCAAGTTACTGTCCAAGGGTTAAAGGTCAATTGCTTTGGAGTCACACAGCTTGACACTGAGCTTTTTACAGGTTACTTATCTGTCACTCGCGCGCACACACACACACACACACATATGTATGTGTGTGGGCGTATAAGCATAGTGATAAAAGCTTCTCAATTCCATAAAGGCGCGGTATGTATTTTAACCTTCTGACGCTGCAGAATCTGTGTCAAGCTTGAAGTGTGAATCTAAACGTATTCTTTGCGGATTCGTTACATTGGCAAGGGAGATAACAACGGCACTTCCGATTTTTTGCTGTTGTAATTGTTCTTCTTATCGTCGTCTTTACTCTTTTACTCTTTTACTTGTTTCAGTCATTTGACTGCGGCCATGCTAGAGCACCGCCTTTAGTCGAGCAAATCGACCCCAGGAATCATTCTTGGAAGCCTAGTACTTATTCTATCGGTTTCTGTTGCCGAACCGCTAAGTGACGGGGACGTAAACACACCACCATCGGTTGTTAAGCGATGTTGGGGGGACAAACACAGACACACAAACATATACACACACATACATATACATATATATACATATATAGGACGGGCTTCTTTCAGTTTCCGTCTACCAAATCCACTCACAAGGCTTTGGTCGGCCCGAGGCTATAGTAGAAGACACTTGCCCAAGGAGCCACGCAGTGGGACTCAACCCGGAAACATGTGGTT
>NC_068988.1:86530273-86531507 GCF_001194135.2 Octopus bimaculoides
CGGTTGTTAAGCGATGTTGGGGGGACAAACACAGACACACAAACATATACACACACATACATATACATATATATACATATATAGGACGGGCTTCTTTCAGTTTCCGTCTACCAAATCCACTCACAAGGCTTTGGTCGGCCCGAGGCTATAGTAGAAGACACTTGCCCAAGGAGCCACGCAGTGGGACTCAACCCGGAAACATGTGGTTAGTAAGCAAGATACTTACCACACAGCCACTCGCAAATATTTCAACGATATTTCTATATTTTTGTGTCGGAGCTGTGGAGGTACAATGGCCCAGTGGTTAGGGCAGCGGACTCGCGGTCATAGGATCGCGGTTTCGATTCCCAGACCGGGCGTTGTGAGTATTTATTGAACGAAAACACCTAAAGCCTTGTCACACTGTGTCACGCTGAATCTCCCCTAGAACTACATTAAGGGTATACGTGTCTGTGGAGTGCTCAGCCACTTGCACGTTAATTTCACGAGCAGTCTGTTCCGTTGATCGGATCAACTGGAACCCTCGTCGTCGTAAGCGACGGAGTGCTAATGTATGTATGTATGTATGTATAATATACAGCTATGTGTGAGTGTACTTTTGTGTTTGTATTATGTTTGTCATCCAGAAAGTGGCGAGCGAGCAGAATCGTTAGCATGCCGAACGAAATGTTGCAAAGCATTTCGTCCGTCCTAATTAAGTCCAAATTCCGCCAAGGTCAACTTTGCCTTTCCAATGAAAGGTCGATAAAATAAGTACCAGTCGAGCACTGGGGTCAATATAATCAGCATGGTCCTCTCCCACAAAATGTCAGTCCTTATGTCTTCAGTAGAAGTGATTGTGTTTGTCCTTCACAACGATGTTGGTCTGTTTACCTCCCCGTAGCTAGCGATTTGGCAAAAGATACCAACAGAATAAGCACAAGGCTTAAAACATAAGTACTGAGAAAGATTCGTTCGACTAAAGCCTTCAAGGCTGTGCTCCGACACAATGTTGTTGGCACTCCATCGCTTACGACGTCGAGGGTTCCAGTTGATTCGATCAACGGAACAGCCTGCTCATGAAATTAACGTGCAAGTGGCTGAGCACTCCACAGACATGTGTACGCTTAACGCAGTTCTCGGGGATATTCAGGCTGACCCTTTGAATTACAGGCACAACAGAAACAGGAAGTAAGAGTGCAGCAGGGTTCGCCACCATCCCCTGCCGGAGCCTCGTAGAGCTTTAGGTGTTTTC
>NC_068988.1:86536145-86538040 GCF_001194135.2 Octopus bimaculoides
ATATATATATATATATATATATATATATATATACATACATATACAGATATATATAAACATATGTATATGTCTAACCTTTCTCTCTCCTGTTTCTCTCTCTCTCTCTCTCTCTCTCTCTTACGCTTTCGCACGCACACACACATACACACACACACACACACATACATACATACATACACACACCAACAAAGATACACAGCCACATTCATGCACATACCCTATCCATCGTCACACGCGCATACACATACAAATACTCACGCATACTCGCACGCACACACACACACACACACACACACACGCACACACACACGTGTTTCCATACACTTATACAGACCCCCAAAACACTGTAGCGGTAGGACAGAAGTCTATTGCGGATTAACTAGAGATACTGTGACAGTCTATCCGGCAATAATGCGGCTTTCTCCCGCTGTTTCGTATCCAGAACTGTCTAGGTGTCATCTGTGGACATTGATGTTATCTACTTGCGCGCGCACAAATACGTACACACACACACACACACACACACACACACACACACACACATTCACACGTAGATACATACACACACTACACCCACATATGCATGTATAGATGTGCAAAAGACAGTCAAGAGACATCAGAGTTGAATGCATGTATACGTGTATGCATGTATGCACGTATGGTACATAGATGAATACATGAATATGTGTGTGTGTATACAGAGAGAGAGAGAAAGAGGGAGACAGAGAGAGAGAAAGAGGGAGACAGAGAGAGAGAAAGAGGGAGACAGAGAGAGAGAAAGAGGGAGACAGAGAGAGAGAGAGAGACACGCACACACACACAGAGGTAGTTCGAGCTAAATTTGACGATTTTTCACGCCTCCTATTTTCAGGAATAGCTTCATGTATTGTCAAACAGTCGACAGCGTTGGGGAGCATAAATATAAAAGTTGTAGCTGAGAAAAAGTTGGCTGACGTGGAGGGCACATGGAGTGAAATCTTTGGGGAGAGGGCCAGTTGATTAGATCGACTCCAGTACGCAACTGCTACTTAATTTATCGACCCTAAAAGGATTGAAAGGCAAAGTCGACCTCAGCGGAATTTGCACTCAGAACGTAAAGGTAGGCGAAATATCGCTAAGCATTTCGCTCGGCGTGCTAACGTTTCTGCCAGCTCGCCGCCTTAGGGATGTACCATAATGGTTCACACAGGGTATCAAAATGCCTTTATCATGACTGCTGCTCAATGCTTTGTGGACACTGTAAAGGCTGTAAGCCATGCCATGGACAACAGCAACGGAGACTATGAAGCCGTGACCAGTAGGAAGAGACACAGCAAGCGTTCTGACTGCATCTGCACGCCAAAAATTTTCCCTTATCTTTGAACAGGGACTTAGGTTCAATTTTGATGCCTATGTGAAGCTGCTAGTGACAGTAGACATACTAGCTGGAGAGGATTGTTTCGGTAAGGTCATATGTGTGGCAACAAGATTCGGCTTTTTGCTATACCCCACGAAAGTGTCAGAAGTAGTCAATGGAGAATTTCTAAGACTTCACCATCCACAATTTCTCACCTCCTGCATTCCACGATTGTGATCCCATGGATTAATATGTGTGGGTGCGGTTGAGATTTTACGTCGAACTGGTGACCAAGATCAAGGAGGTATTTGAAGATCTTCCCAGGGACACAGTAAGGAACTCATTCATCGATACCGTAACCGTCTTGAGGCCGTGGTGGGAGCTGAGGCCGGTTACTTTGAGCAAACTGTTATCTCTCGGTCATAATATAACTGATTCTAATTGATTCTTTTAATTTTCTAATATACTTTTATTTTTCTATGGTATATTGTCGGATATTTTCCCTTAATGCAAACTGTCAAATTTATCTCGAACACCATGTATATACCCATATATATAT
>NC_068988.1:86540656-86542109 GCF_001194135.2 Octopus bimaculoides
TTAATTCTTCTGTCCCTCTGCCTCTACCTCTCTCTCTCTCTCTTCTCTTCCCACGTGACTGGCGTTCGGCCAAGTCTGATCGTTCTTTCTTGGTCTGGCCGTTGTCCGTGCAACATCGATATTCCATCCTGTGCCTGTGAAATCTTGTATCCCTGCCGTAAGGCTTTATTTCCACACACACCAGCTTAATTTAATTCGTCATTAGTCGAATGACACCTGTTGTTATGTCCTGTTATTATTTTTATTGTATTTGTGTAACATTGTCCGTTTTTTCCAGTATTCATATATATATATATGATTAGCTAGTGGTTAGTGGTTAGGCATGGCTTAGTGGTTAGGGTGTTGCACTCAATACTGCAAGATCAGGGGTTCGATTCCCAGACCAGGTGTTGTTTTGTGTTGTGTTCTTGAGCAAAGCACTTCATTTCACGTTGCTCTACAATCATTTCGACATCTGACATGTGGTACCCGTTGCACCTGTACAGGTAATGTCGTTCTTCCACGGAATCTAATGCTCTTAGCTTATGTTTTTCTTGGGGCTGGCCAGATTGGAGCAATATCGAGTATAACCAGCCGAAATCGCGAAGATAATCTGGTACTCGACTGAAGAAAGAAAACTTCGAATGACCCGTCCTTCTTTTCTTTGTGTCGTCTATCCCGTTGTTTTTTTGTCCGTTTCTTGTATCACCTAATTGTCTGGATGTTTTGCGTTCTTGTCCCATTTTGTATTTTATATATATATATATATGTGTGTGTGTGTGTACGTGTGTGTGTATGTATATATGTATGTATGTATGTATGTATGTATGTATGTATGTATGTATGCATGTATGCATGTATTTCTCATGCTGGATATGACAGACGATGAAAGTTTTGTTGACAGAAGCAATAAGTATTATACATGTAACAGCTTGGTCGTTTAAAATCTAATCTAACTGGGCTACCTGAAGCAGTTGACATTTAGCTCCGAGACAGACATATCCAAGCAGGTACATCTTTTATCTTTTAATTGTTTCAGGTATTAGATTGCGGTCATACTGGGGCACCGCCTTGAAGAATTTTAGTCGGAAGAATCGAGCCCAGTACTTGGTTTTTTTTCAAAAAAGAAGAACCTGACACTTATTCTATCGGTCATTTTTGCCGACCCACTAGGTTACGGGGACGTAAATACACCAGCATTGGTTGTCAAGAAGTGGTGGTGCAAGTGAGAAACGCAGACACAAAGACACACATACATAGATATTCATATATATATATGAATGGCTTAGTGGTTAGGTTGTCAGGCATGGATTAGATATTCATATATACATAGGTATTCATATATATATATATGATTAGCTAGTGGTTAGTGGTTAGGCATGGCTTAGTGGTTAGGGTGTTGCACTCAATACTGCAAGATCAGGGGTTCGATTCCCAGACCAGGTGTTGTTTTGTGTTGTGTTCTTGAGCAAAG
>NC_068988.1:86542374-86546451 GCF_001194135.2 Octopus bimaculoides
CACACACACACACACACACACACACACACACACACACACACACACACACACACACACGCAAACATACACACACAAACAAACGCACACACACATTCATACATACATACAACGAGTTTCATTCGGTTTCCCTGTACCGAATCCACTCACAAGGTTTTGGTCGGCCCGAAGCTATAGTAGAAGACACTTACCCAAGATGCCATGCAGCATGCAGTGAAACTGAACCTGGAACCATGTGGCTAAGAAGCAAACACCTTAACACACAATCATGCTTGTGCCAATGATTAAATTAATTCCACTCATGATCCTATTTTATATTATGTCTAGGATTTTGCAGTATCTCTTTCTGCTTTGCAGGAAATGAGGTGTGATAACGAACATACTTTACTATTACTTCTTCAACTTAAAGGACCCTCGTCGGCCCAGACGCGGCACAGAAGATGAATCTAAAACAAAAAAGTCTTCTTTGTATCATTAAGGATGGTATTCTGCTGTAATGTCTGCATTCATTATTTCCCACTTATCACAATAGTAATCGATCTAGTAGCTTTTTATAATCTAACAAATTTATACGTACGAATGTAACTGATTAAGTAGAACAGATTGGTTAACAGTATTGTCATGACAACGAGAGATAATCGCCTTTGTCACATGAGGCAATGGATAGTAAAATTATATATATAATTTCCAGGATTCAGGAGAATCAGGCACTTAAATAGTAAAGCCCCAAGATCAGGTCGGTGAGAGCGTTGTCGTGTACAAAGAATATTTAAAAATAAATACGTACTTACTAAAGTAAACATGGATTTGTACTCCGGTTGTGCATACGTTCACAAATGGTTGACGGAATCCACAACGAGTCGTCAAGGTCACACATGGGTACACTCACTACACCTATTGCACCACGCTCTATAAACTCTAGATCCAGACGAATCGCAGGTTCCGATTTAGGTAAAGGATAAACAAATAACAACATGTGGATTATGGTTCACTACAGCTGTATCAGACGTGTTTTTACTGATGAACAGAAGTGTTATATCATGCAAAAAAAAAATATATATATATACCGTTTTCATCAGGTGACTACAGGTAAGAATTAAACATTTTGAACAGCTCAAGAACAAGTATATAATGCCGTTTGACTCTAACCAAATTCGGATACATATATATATATGAGAAGTATTGGTATCTAGAAGAATCAAAGTGTGGCAGGTAACGCTAAGTAAATGCTATGGACAGACCGTAGTTAAACTATTCGTTCGATAGTGATACGAGTGAGGAGTCTAATGTGAGTCGTGTATTAACATACATATATATATATTAGACAAAATGAGATAAAAAATCCAAGGCTGTGAGGAGTTTTCAGTATATTCATAAGGAAAAAGATATAGATATAGTCTTACAGCTGTTTCTGGGATATTATGGATATCCATAAAAACCCAGAAAAAGCTGTAAAACTATATCTATATCTTTTTCCTTATGAATGTCCTGAAAACTCCTCACAGCCTTGGCTTTGTCATCTCATTTTGTCTAATATATAACCAAGGAGATCGATCCTTAAGGAGTCTACTTTAGACCTTTGGGGAGAAATCTCTTGCTATACTGGTAGCGATTACATGCTTTTCTCATCAACACATTGTGGAGATATCATCAAATGAACAAATATATATATAGTACAAATTTTCAGAAAACAAAAGACGAAGACAGGTGAAGGAACAACAAGCAGGTGTATTGGTTTAACGCTCGGAAAGAATGGAAAAGTCTTTGACGTTTCGAGCCTACGCTCTTCGACAGAAAGAATTCAGAGGTAGAAAAAGAAACGGAGAGAACGAAAAAAAATGGAGAGAGAAAAAATATATATACATGCATATATTATATGCATACACTCACACACACACACACGCACACACGCGCACATACATACATACATACATATATACATACATACAAACATACATATATACATATAATTTAGACATTATTGAATAGACAGTGTCTCCCATTGCATAATTAGTTCTTAGAAATGCCCCCTATGCACCGCAGAAAAATCGAACGTAATTATACAACAAATATATATGGTCAACAGAAGAAATGAGATAATATGACATTGAAGACACCACAATACATTCGATTTCTAAATGTAACTATTCTTAGTTTCAAACATCCGATGATGTTATTCGCAATGATTTTGCAGTGGAAATACGACAATGTTTGCCAACCGAATGGAACAATAAATGAAAGTAACGATAAATTTAACCTATGGAAATCAATGACGACTTATAGATACCAGATAGAAAGTATGTACAGATAGCATACAGAAGAGAAAGAACAAGATAATAAAGATTTTAGCGACACCAGATACTTATATTAGTGAAGTAGCAGCAGAATAACATCTTCGCTTATCAGAATAAATTAATGGATAAATTAGTAATTATAGTGAACAGGTTGCAATGACAATTGTCTAAATTGGCCATGAAACAGAAAAGGAGAATACATAACAACATTAGCGAATCATGAAATGGACAAGAATCAGGAAGCAGTGAATTTGGTCAACTAAAGCTTATATGATATGAAGTGAAAATATATATAATAATAACCTGTTGTGTAATAATGAAAATGTGATAAATGAAAACCGAAACGGGACGATACAAGCAATAAAGTAATCCCACGCAACAGAATGGATCAACTCAAGTATAAATATAAAGATATCTCTGAAAATCGCAGTGGCGTGAACCCCGACTCTCATGAAAATGGATTCAATTTAAATAAAAAAAAATATACGTGTGTATGTGTGTGTGAATATTTGCGCATATGTGTATGTGCGTGCATGTGTGTGTGTATGTGCGTGTGCGTGTACGCGTGTGAGTGTGTGCGCATGTTTGTGTGCATAAGTTAGGTGGGTAAATAGACGGAGTACTTCTGATTCCTCACGATAACATGATGTCTGAAACTATTGGCCAACGCATGGTAACTGTTTCATATCCGGTCATGCGCATCGGCGTGAGACGGTCGATGGCAGTATTAGGGCGCTGGGTGCAACGCTTCCGGGTGTTTCTTCTAGTTCCTTATGTTCCAATTTCAAATCCCACCACCGTCGATTTTGATTTAATGCTCTCGGAGACGATAAAATAAGGTACCAGTTAAGTACTCGATTAATAGTATCGACACCAGTGATCAAATGGTGCTTATTTTAATCAACCCCAAAGGATGAAATGCAAAGTCGACCTCGGCGGAATTTGAACTCAGAACGTAAAGACGGACGAAATGCCGAAAAGCATTTTACCCGGCGCGGTAACGATTCTGCCAGCTCACCACCTTTAAGCCAATGAATATTAACACATCACAGCTTTTGTTATGAGAATAAATAATTATCTCTAAATGACCAATACTTGTCAAGAAAAGCAAGGGAGATAAGCACAAAAATAAAATTGAGTTAATATGGACTTCAATGAGAAGTGAGTGTTTTTACTAGATAAGTTTAACAGTTTGCTTTTGACTTACGAGGAGGTGACGAAAAATACCTGGCTTTGGGCAAAAGAGGATACAGGAGGATCAGTTAATTATGATTTTAGTCAACATATTCCCCTCTCAGTCCTTCAGTTTTTCTAAGCCCTGTAAAGCAACTCGGAATGTTGGGCCTCCAGCCAGGCCTTTCGCGACACCCTTAAAGCCAGGAACTTTTCAGCATCCTCTTTGTATATTACACATGAGCATCACAGAGAATTTAGCGTCAACTTAACCATCAGAAGATAGGGAGTGTATATCCTTGTTTTATGACCTAAAACAGAACAAGGATACGAAGAGCGATGAAGTCTTAACACAACCAGTGAATGCTTCTTGTGAGCATAAATTGTAAACATATAGGCTTGTATATCGCACGCACACACATACGCACGCACACATACATACACACACACATGCAAAACATATATATGTACGTACATACGTACGTTTCTATGTATGTATGTATCGCATAAATTGTAATTCTTCGAAACATATGTCGGAATAAAAGTATGCAGTTATAATATGCGTTTACTCCGTTCTTTAAATTTATATATATATATATATATATATATATAT
>NC_068988.1:86548287-86550964 GCF_001194135.2 Octopus bimaculoides
ATATATATATATATATATATATATATATATACATGAAGGTACATATATATATATATGTACATATATATATATATGTATGTATGTATATATGTATGTATGTAGCTATGTATGTATTAATTAAAACAAAAGATAAAACAAAAATGATAGTGTTCAGCAGTTGGTTGAGTATGCTGGCCACAGGTATTTCTGTCCAGGAAAGCTGTACATCACCACCCACTTTATCTCACATACCCACTCTCTCTCTCTCTCCGTCTCTCTCTCTCCCTCTCTCTCTCTTATTATTACTCCCATTACCACCATCAATACTACTACTTTTAATAAAGCATCATCAACTCTCCCTCTCTTTTTCTTTCCTTCTTTCTTTCTCTCTCTCCCTCTCTCTTTCTTTCTCTTTCTCTCTCTCTTTCTGTCTTCGCCAACGCCTTCACCGTCTCTTTGCCTACTATTACTCATTGAATAGTGAGAGAGTGCGGGAGTCAAAATGTGACACAGTGACACACAGAAATCAGTTTTCGCATTTATTATATTAGATGTTTAATTTTGGGAAAACTGTATTTCAATTAAAGTGTATTTTATATATATGTGTGTATGTGTGTGTTTGTGTGTTTTGCCAGAAACTCAAGTCAGGAAAAGAAAGATGGTCGATGGTCACGTGCGAGTAACGAGAGAGCAAAGGAGGAAGAGTGAGGGAGAGAAAGGGACAGAGAACGGCGAAGGGAAGAGGAAAAGAAAGAGAGAGAGATTTCATAGGGTTACCCAAAGTTTCGCGTCCATAAAGCGCTTAGTTTTACATACGTCTCGTCAGACCCTAATGGCCAGTACCCTATAACTTCTCTTCAAAATGGAGAAAGAAAAGGCCCCGTGGCTAGTTTTGGAGTACACAGACAATGAAGAAAGGTCAAGCGCAGGGGGGTGTCTTTGTGCTTGTGTTTGTGCTCGCCACCGCTTGACAATCAATTTTTATTTGTTTACATCCTGAGAACCAGTGGTTCGGCAAAAGAGACCGATAGAATAAGGATCAGGTTTATAAAAAATAAGTACCGGATCAATTTTTTCCGACTAAACTTTTCAAGGTGGTAGCCCAGCATGGCCGCAGTTCAAAGACTGAAACAATTTGAAGATGAAAGATGAAGTTACTCGGGACAGAAAGACAGACAAAAGAGAGAATCCATACTTTTGGCCTGCAGTTAGAGTATTTCCGTTAGCGATAGGATGTCTTATCAAATGTCAGCCTTCTCCGACGAAGAAAGATCGTTATTGTATCGACTGAATGGACAGAGAGAGGAGACAGCATGTCTGTTGAAAATATGAAGTTGTATAATTAATTATTTTTTTTGTTTGCTTTCAGTTTCTAATTAGTTTTGTTTATTTAGGTTTTTTTTTCTTTTTCCTCCTTGTGAGTTTGTAAATGGGAGGTGGAAAATAAATTAAAACTTTACTCACTAATAGGAGAGTTTAGAATCAATCGACAAACAAACATACAAATACATGCTGTCGAAATGCGTATTATATAAACACGGAAAAAAATGTAAGCAAAGTTAACGAAGTCGTGTGTTAAGTTAACCAATAGATTCAATATTTTTATGTCAAAATGGCTATCATGCGTTTAATATAAAGTTTATGCGTTTGTGAACATAACTTATTTATAATTTTTAAAAGAATGTTATTTATATATGTTAATTTTATTATTAAAACTATAACAGAGACCAATCCTACTTCATGCTTGCCTGATTAATAAGAATTAGGACAATGCAAGTATAGAAAAGTCTTAGTACTGACATCTGCTCGAGTAATTTACACAGTATGTTTTCAGTGCTTGCTGTTTGAAAGTTAAAACTCAGCACATTCAAGTGTGATGCTGAGGTTAGTGAGAAAGGGAGAGAATTCTATATTTCAGTATTTTCGGGGAAGTCACAAATATTTATCGTTATAACGTTCTAAATCTATGTTTGATTTTAAATTAGAAATTTGTCGATCACTTTGATGAACGGAATCTATTCTGTTCCATTGGTGGGATTTTGCTCAAAATTTACATTTCGACTCTATTCACGCTCTATTTCTAGTCTATTGATAAAGTTGTATAATTCGAAGAAATTTCCTCTATGTGACCTGCTAGCGAAGGAAATGCATGTGTGCATCGTAAATTTATCTGCTTTCATCTCCGTGAATTCTTCCGATGAGTAATTCCATGTATTCTGCGCGGGACGGTAAAAATTGATTGGGGTATATATTGATATTAATAATAATAAAAAGTATGGAGACTTGTACATCCACAAAAAAACTTATTTCATAGTTATTTACAGCATATTATAATGGCCTACACATATTTCTGCTGCAGTGACTACTCACTTCGAGGATGACCAAATGGACGGATCCTGATGAAGCTGCACCGACAATATTATAAGGCTGCATTTGCAAGTGAGTAGTCGCTGCAGTGGAAACACGTGTAAGTCATTATAATATGCCGTATATGGTTATAAAATAAATTTTGTGGTTGTACAAGTCTCCATACTCTTTATTCTTATTAATATTGATATATATACATATATAGTGGAGGCGCAATGGCCCAATGGTTAGGTCAGCGGACTCGCGGTCGTAGGATCGCGGTTTCGATTCCCAGACTGGGAATGGTGGCGAACCCTGCTGTACTCTTTCACCACAACTTTCTCTCACTCTT
>NC_068988.1:86552414-86552536 GCF_001194135.2 Octopus bimaculoides
CTGCTGCTGCTAATACTATTACTACGTCCACAACTATCATGACCACCACCACAACAACCACCGCCGCTACTACTACTACTACTACTACTACTACTACTACTACTACTACTACTACTACTGCT
>NC_068988.1:86552546-86554410 GCF_001194135.2 Octopus bimaculoides
TACTACTACTACTACTACTACTACTACTACTACTACTACTACTACTACTACTATTACTACTGCTGCAGCTGCTGCTGCTAATACTATTACTACGTCCACAACTATCATGACCACCACCACCACAACCACCGCCACTACTACTACTACTACTACTTCAAATCTCACCGAGGTCAACTTTACTTTTCATCTTTCTACGGCCGTTAAAAAAAGTACCAGTCATTTGCTAGGGTTCATATAATCGACTAAACCTTCCTCCTAAAATTGCTAGCCTTGTACCAAAATTTGAAATATATTTTGTATGGCAATCGAATGGCAGATAAGTAGAGTAGCAAGCAAAATGCCTTGCGATATTTTATTTCTGGGTTAAAACCCTTTAGTTGTGCCCTTAAAGGAACCAAGCTGCGCTAAAAATGTAACCGAGCGATTCAATAAGTAGAGAGTGATAAAAATAAATACCTGAGCTCTATATAATAAATTAAAACCCACGGCGATTCTACCCAGGCCGAGCCTAAGTCTAATGAATAAAACCAGTATAAGAATAAAGTAAATCTTAAAGGGAGCTTGTAGTTTTTTTTTTCCAACACCGGCTGAAGAAGCGAGTAGTCACTGAAATATCCGGATGTCCCACAAGGTTTACTGCATTTTGCTACAAACATTTTGTTATTATATGTGTAAATTTCGGATGTAAACACAGTATGGACGGCTAGTTACGAAGTTCTCTTTGCAACCATCGAAGTCCTCGATGTCAATACCACTACCTGGCATCTTAGACAAATATCATTTTTTATAGTCTTTGGTTTGACCCATACCTTTTAAGAGAAAGTGGGTAGAAAGAGACTATATAAATATTTATCTAGTAGATTGTATCTATAATTCAAAAAAGGTACTTCTTTGTCACAAACTGTATCACATTGAAAATTATGTTAAGGCTACCCGTGTCTTTGGAACAGTCAACCACTTACATGTTAATTAAATGAGTAGGTAATTCAATTGCTCGAAAAGCTAGAATTGTCATCGTCGAAAGACCATTCGTTTCCCGCTACTTCTTCCTGCAGCAGAATGCGCATTAACATGAGATAGTCGCCTTCACAGTGTTCGATCTTTAGCAAGGGCGTTCAAAGAAATTATATCAAGACCTGTCCATGCTGTAAAGGTATCTATCCATCTCTTAGTTTGCCGACTTCTCTTTCCCTTTGCATAAATTATGCCTTACAAATAGATCTTGCTGATGCCACAAACCATCCGCTTAGTGTGGTCAAGTAGTTCGAGTACTTTATTTTTGATGACAGAGGTGATAGGTGGTAATTCGGTTATCTGTCTTAGATCTTCAATTCTAACATGATCTGAGAGTTTGGTGTTAGTAATAAGTCACATTACATGATTCTGAAAGACATCCAATTTCTGTAGTGCAACACTCAAGTTGACACATATTAGCCCATATATAACTACATAGAAGCACATATTCACCACCATATTCTAGATTAAATTGTTCTCATATTATATATCACATACACAACGGTTGTAGCCTCCAGTTAATTTCAAGTTAGCTGTAGAGCACTGTCACTGAGAAAAATGCCACATTTACACGAATCAAGATGTACTTCGAGCGCGCCATGCGCACACAAACATATATATATATATATATATATATACATTTTCTTATTGTGCCTTAAAATTTAACACACACACCGTTAAAATTTCCACTTATTTCTTGTTTTTATTTTCCTAAAAATTTATTTTTACACACACACACACACACACACACATTGAGTAATCACATGAAGTAGAGAGGCCCAGTATAAAGATATGTACATTTATTGTTAACACACATTTGCACGCAAACATGGAAAGCTTTTGCTGCAGG
>NC_068988.1:86556502-86558502 GCF_001194135.2 Octopus bimaculoides
TGTAGTTGAAGACACCTGCCCAACGTGTTATGAGCACTGCCTTCCTCCTTTAAGCTAGTAAAAATATAGAAACAACCAAAGATATAAGAACATGTCGAACCACTATCCCCAGTGCAATTGTAGCAATGTCACAAGTTGTCCACTCAATGGAAGTTCATAAAAAACACACTGATGCATAAAACCTAGATAGATGGTGTCACTTCGGTCCAAAATTTAGTAGGGCTTTTAAACGCCAAATTTACAAACAATAAATCTCAACGCGAAATAAAATTTATTATCCAAAATTATATCTATTATGCGATTCCATCGAGATCAGATGCAGAGGGTTTGCAGGTTAAACCTTCTACAGAACTCACAGCATGTTTGGGAATTACAGAGACTAAGTAGGCAGAAGGCCATCAGTTTGGTTCAAGAGTAGCACGCTTACTCCTCCAAATTAAGAGACATTGTAATTCCATCTCATTATCCCCATACATCTACGGCCTGAAGTAGAAGGAAATCGGTAGCATGAAAATATCTTTAACCGTTGTCAAAACTGTGCACTATTACATCAACGGATTAAAAAGATGTCTAACCTGTCTTCCTGGAAAATATATAATAATCAGTGATTAACATTGGAATCAAATCTAATCTCCATCAGATTGGATAGATTCTATATTCTAACGTATATGCAATCATAAGTATTCAGCATGAGTTCAAATCAAAATTATGTGAGGTCAAATCTAATCTATATGTGAATAAATTTGACGTACACGTACTAAAATCTAACTTACATGAGGCTGGTTCTAAGGTACATGTGACTTAATCTTACCAGCATACAATCAGATCTAATGTACATGTAATCAAATTTAAACTACACAGAATCAAATCTATCCTACATGACATCAAACGTTTATCAAGATTTCAACTGTTCTACACTTGACTATATCAAATTTAGTCTACATGTGAACAAATGCAACACCTAGTGTCAATTTACCTTACATGTGATATAATCTAACCTACATGTTAGATAATTTAACCTACATAAGGTGAGACGTAAGTTACATACGTTTAATTTAACCTACATGAGATCACAGCTCACAAACATCGCGTGAAATTTAACCTACGTGGTATAAATATCCAACATACGTGCGATCTGATTTAATCTACACGATGTTGAATTTAACCTACATGTGATCTAATTTAATTTACATGTATTCACATCTAACCTACTTTAGATAAAGTACAACCTACATGTGATCCAATAACTTACATGTTATCAAATCTAATCTACATGTGATCTAATCTAACCAAAAGTGTAACCTATAAGTGATTTGATTTCGCCTACATGTGATCAAATCTAAGCTACAACAGGTCAAATTCATTCCATGTGGTATAAAAATCTAATGGACACGTGATCCTATTTAACTTACATATAATCAAAACTAACTAGCATGGGATCAAAACTAAAGTACTTGTGATCCAAATTAACCTACCCGTATTCAAATCCAGCCTACACGGCAATCAGATCTAACCTACATATAACCACATTTAATCTACATGAGATCAAACCCAGACTGCATGTGATCCAATTTAACCTACATGCTTTTAAATCTTACCTATATGAGATCAATCTAAAGAAAAGGTGAGCAATTCTAACGTACCTGAAGTCAAAACCGAACTCTACAGGTTCTAGTTTCGGGGTCTTCCTAAACTGAAAGTGAACAAACAGTTATACACCTCCCACTCCCACTATACTAAACAACCACTTCTCCACCTTCCCAGCCTTTAACTACCTCTTCCTTCTCCTACACCTCCTCCTACGCCTTCCGTGCTTCCCGCTCCAACGTATTCAACATTCTGTTCTTACTGCTCCTCGTTTATTGATTCGGTTCCAAGATTCAACTTCGCAATCACCAGAACTGCCATCACGCCACAACCACAGCTACCGTCTCCACTTCCATCTTTAATAAAAGCTACCACCACCACCACCACCACCACCACCAATACCACTAACTACC
>NC_068988.1:86559500-86560102 GCF_001194135.2 Octopus bimaculoides
AAGGAAGAAGAAGAAGAAGAAGAAGAAGAAGAAGAAGAAGAAGACCAAGAAGAAGAAGAAGAAGAAGAAGACCAAGAAGAAGAAGAAGAAGACAAGGAAGAAGAAGAAGAAGACAAGGAAGAAGAAGAAGAAGAAGACAAGGAAGAAGAAGAAGAAGACAAGGAAGAAGAAGAAGAAGAACAACAACAACAACAACAACGACGACGACGACAACAACAACAACAACAGCAGGGTAAACACCAACAAGATGGCGACGACAAAGGGCCAAAAAAACAAATGAGAGGGGGACAGAGGACAATAAAAATGAATAGAAAGAGAAGGAAGTGACGAAAACAGAAATGAGCTCGGTGGAGGAAGGTGGGGATGGAAGGAAGTTGTTGTGATTGGTTAGAGCCATGATTAATACAAGAAACAGGAAATGGAATGATAAATTTGATGAGTCAAGAGATCGCTTCCAGATCGGTCCAGTGCAGTTATGGGATGTGGGTGTATATGGAGTTGATGATGTGGGTTAACGAACCGCTGAGGGAAAGGAAGCTATGGGCTAGATAGATAGATAGATAGATAGAGAGAGAGAGAGAGAGAGAGAGAGAGCACAAGAG
>NC_068988.1:86560814-86562155 GCF_001194135.2 Octopus bimaculoides
GCTATCTCCTCAAAAATCTCGGGCCTTGTGCCTAGAGTATAAAAGAAAAGAATATATATTTGTGTGTGTTGAAATACACTCACACATATAGAGGATTTGTGCATGTATACATATATGAAATGTACGCATGAGCGTGTGTGAATGTATGTGTATTTGTGTGTCTGTATAAATATACACACATAGAGCTATATATTTAGCTAATCACATAATGTCCAAGATTTGATCTTAGTACACGACACCTCGATATTCCTGTATAACGTGGGGTTTACCAATACCTTGAGAGCTTTACTCTGCCTCTCTGTGTGTGTGTGTGTGTGTGTGTACGTGTATAATTATATGTGTGTGTATATGTATATACACACAAACGTATCTACATTCATACACATGCATACAATCATATGTATATGTTTAAACAAATGCCTTCCCACTACAGGGTTCCAGGTTCAGTCCCACTGTGTGGTACTTTGGACAAATGTCTTCGATTATAACCTCGGGCCGACTGAAGCCTTGTGAATGGATACGGCAACAAGAAACTATATATATATATATATATATATATATATATATATATACATATACATACACACACATGTATGTACGTGCATACGTGTGTGTGAGTGAGTGTCTGAGTGTCTGTGTTTGTTCTCACCACCGCTAGATGACCGGTGTTGGCTTATTTACGCTTCCGTAATCTAGCGGTTCGACATAAGAGATCAATAGCACAAGTATCGGATATAAAAATAAGTTTTGGGGTCGATTTGCCCTACTAAACCCTGGGAGACGGTGCCCCAGCATTTTCGCTTGCTAATCACTGAAGCAAGTAAAATAATAAATTTGCATTCATATACATATAAGCCACACTCACACACATAGAAACATAAAAGTACAGAGACGCGCGCGCGTGCACAAACACGCATACACACGCACATATCATGATGTAGCTCACTACCGCACACCAGTATCTGGCCCACAGACTGCCTGTCTCCACTTTTCACCCTTTTATACCACTACTACCACGTCCTCTGCTTCTCGGAACTGCCTGATTTGGTAACATTTCCATTCAGACAGTCCTTACTGTACTCAGTCGTCTTTCCTCGTCTTGCCGTCCATATTGTGTTTATCCCAGAAATGATTCCTGATTACGGGAAACAAATTAAACATTAGCTTGATCGATCTCCGATCATGCTAGTCTATTTATAAACCTAATATGCAGACCGGTATAACGTCACCAGCCAGCATTAACAGAATTCACTGTGCTACAAACCTACCAACCGTTCGAGCCAGGTCAGGGAATAAATCCTCCTCCCCTTTCTCCTTCCCCTCCTCCCCTCCCCCTCCCCC
>NC_068988.1:86562568-86565097 GCF_001194135.2 Octopus bimaculoides
ATATATATATATATATATATATATATATATATATATATATACCGGAGTATATAAAGTATATATATATATATAAATATGCGTGTGTATATGTGTGCGTGCGTGCATGCGTATATTACCAACAAATGCGAACACATTAATATAAACCATACAAAGACACATACAAACTCATGCACGCACACGGAAACAAATACACGCATATACACAAAAACATACATATATAGACCCTATCACACACATGCACACGCACACGCACAAACACAGACACAGCCAAATGACTCAGACACAAAGTAGACACAAATGATCACACCTTGAATTATATTTTCTCTCACGCATCGTCGTCGTCGTCATGTATAGTATACCTGCAACGCATTGATGACAACAAAAGTCTCCCTGAAAAAGCGCGACTTCTGCAGATGCCTTGCCAATCTTGTCCAACCAGCTCTTGATATCGTCCATCCATTGCGTCATTTGCCTACCTCTTTGATCTACTGTTTTCCACTCTTTCTTTCATGATAATGTTTGCCAGACCTCTGCTTCTTCGAATACGACCATTATAGAGGAGCTTTTGTTTTTTTTTTTTCACAATGTTCAGGAGCTGTCGTCTTTTACCTACTTGTTGTAACACCCATTTATTTGTCCGATGATCCTTGTAGGAGACGCGCAACATTCTCCTATACACTCACATTTGAAGCACACTGATTATGTTCTCTTTAAATTTGTTCAGAGTCCATGCTTCGCAATCATAAATACTTATTGGCCAAATGAATGCTTGCTTTTAACTTAACTGGGACACTTTTGCTAGTCCAGATGTTATTAACTCTAGAAGTACCAATAATTTCTTACTTCTTACAAAGACCATAGCTGTCATTTTTGACCGGCATTAAAAATCTTTATTTAATACAATTTATTTTAGATATCAGCTAATGCAGTGAATAAAGGATTTGAAAATACAGTCTTTCGGCATTTATTGACAAAAGTTTACGTACAAAAGAGAAAAAAGAGATTACATATACGCATATATATGAAATGATGCTCATGATTTCGCATTCAATACAGTCGTAAAATCAAAAAGTTAAAAGTAAAAGCGGTTATTTATGACAGCTCGTTACGTTTAGTGTTAAACTTTTCCATGAATGTTCTTGCCATGGTTAACCGTGTCCTAATTGTTTTCTTACATAGAGCTTCATTAGAGATTTGGTCTCCAAGATACTTGTACAATTCAACCGGTTCGAGCATCACGCTTCCCAGTTTGATGTTAATATTTACTTTCTCTAAAGGCAACGAGTTGGCAGAATTGCTAGCACGCTGGGCAAAATGCTTAGCAATATTTCGTCCATCTTTACTTTCTGAGTTCAAATTCTGCCGAGGTCGACTTAGCCTTTCATCCTTTCGGAGTCGATGAAGTAAATACCAGTTGAACACTGGGGTCGATTTAATCGACTCATCCCCTTTTCTGAAATCACTGGCCTTGTGCTAAAATATGAATTCAATATTTGATTTCTCCTTTCCTGCTGCCATGACTTTTGTTTTCTCATGCGCACACAGTACAATACACAAAACTCGGGCGCGCGCGCGTGTGTGTAACATAAATAGAAAAGTGGATAAATACGCAGATAGGCAGTCAGATATAAACAGACAGTTTGACAGGCATACAGACAGACAGATAGAGAGAGAGAGAGAAAGGGAGAGAGAGAAAGAGAGAGAGATAAGGACATAAACAAAATCGAAAAGCACAACCGATGTGTGAAATTGATGGTGACGTAATCAAATATGTTGATGATGTATGTAATATATATACATACATGCGTGTGTGTGTGTGTGTGTGAGAGAGAGAGAGAGAGAGAGAGAGAGAGAGGAAGGTAAACTAAACAAGCCGGCAAATAGACAAAATTGTTAGATCCTTTTCTACTCAAGGCATAGGGCCCAAAATTTATGGGGTGGGAACCAGTCGACTAGTTCGACCCAGTAAGCAACTGGTACTTAATCTATCGACTCCGAAAGGATGAAAGGCAAAGTCGACCTCGGCGGAATTTGAACTCAGAATGTAAGACAGACGAAATACTGCTAAGCATTTCGCCCGGCGTGCTAACGTTTCTGCCAGCTCGCCGCCTTATGAAATTGTTAGACCCATCGGACGACACGCCTTGTGATGGTTTTACTGGCTTCTTGCATTTTAACTTGAAATCCCGCTATGGCGTACATGGAGCATAGTCTTAACTCGTTACCCAGTGCCCAGTTAAACGCAACCACCTGGTCCTTGCGCAGGTTTTAGCGGTCTTCTTGCAAGTCTTTGAGTAAGGTTTGAGACTCGCACTCCCTCCCACCTCTATCGGAGAACTTATAAAGGATTATAGGCATTTTCCTCTATTGAGAGTGAACGATAAAAAAAAAAAAAAATCTGAATGCAAGAATCTAAGCGAACGAAATGCCGCCAAATCACTATATGATGAAGGTGTTGTTGCACCATATCGGGAGAGATATGGTGCTTGTTTCTTCTATGTAAAATGGAGATTGAATTTTCATTGCTAA
>NC_068988.1:86565107-86565704 GCF_001194135.2 Octopus bimaculoides
TATATATATATATATATATATATATATATATGTGTGTGTGTGTGTGTGTAGGTGTGTGCGTATATATATGCGTGCATATATACACATTGTTGAATGGCCGTTGATTCCCTTGAATTCGTCTGCAAGCTGTCCAAATTTCTCGCAATTCAAGTTTAGTAGAGTTGCTGATTTAGGGACTAACGACCGGATTATGTAGTGGGTGTATTAGGTTACTTACTCGTAGCTAGTCTCTGGTAATCAGCTGTCTAACCTGAAATACGTGCAAGGATTCTCGCACACGTACATACATGTATATCTATCTATCTATCTATATATTATTCATTAAAATACTGAGATGCCTATAATAGGACATCTAACCCGCTAGAAAGAGCAGCAAAAAACTCTATACCACAAAAATAGGGATAATTTCGAAAGAGAATGAAAAATAAAAACTTTTACCAGTCTATACTCTGTACCATGGTTTCAAGTTATTTAGCAAGATTTTTGTGGTATAGAGTTTTTTGCTGCTCTTTCTAGCGGGTTAGATGTCCTATTATAGGCATCTCTGTATTTTAATGAATAATATATATATAGTCTGCTGACTAATTTTTATTCTCG
>NC_068988.1:86569689-86570151 GCF_001194135.2 Octopus bimaculoides
ATATATATGGATATATATACATGTTATATGTGTGTGTGTGTATATATATATATATATGCATATTTATGTATATATATGTTTACCTATCTAGATAGTAGTACTATTAGATAATACTACGATCTAATAGTTGTACTGTTATACAATTATACAGGTTTGCATTTGGGCATCTGTCGTGTGTGAATATATATACTCTTTTACTCTATTACCCTTTTACTTGTTTCAGTCATTTGACTGTGGCCATGCTGGAGCACCGCCTTTAGTCGACCAAATCGATCCCAGGACTTATTCTTTGGATGCCTAGTACTTATTCTACCGGCGTCTTTTTGCCGAACCGCTAAGTTACGGGGACCTAAACACACAAGCATCGGTTGTCAAGCTATGTTGGGGGGACAAACACAGACACACAAACATACACACACACACACACACATATATATATATATATATATATATATATATATA
>NC_068988.1:86574941-86576203 GCF_001194135.2 Octopus bimaculoides
TATATATATATATATATATACATACAGACATACATGCATGTATACATACATACATACTCGTGTGTGTATGTATGCATGTATGTATGTATGTATTTGTGTGTACGTATGTATCTATGTACGTGTGTGTTTGTATGTGCGTTTATTTTTGGCTGAGAGGTTACTTTTAAAGCTTAATATATACAGTACATACATTGTATTCATTTATAGGAAGGTATACGTTTGTGTAACGCTACGTGTCTTTCAAAGTACATTTGGTTCTTGAAAGATTGCAGAGAAGCAACGTTACAATTACATGGGAGTATTGTTATAAAAGCACTTCAAGTATCTGCAACTTCAAAAAATAACCTCAAGGTTCTGACACTCCCCAGTCATATCTTAAACCTGAAAGAGGTAATTCCCTTATGTTTTAGACGTCTTTCTAGTAGTGCTTAAAAGCAATGGATTACAATATTCAAAGTTTCGAAGGCATTTTTGTGCCGCTGTATTTTAGGCTATAGACATGCTGAATCTAGAGTACCGCGGATATTGGCACGATAAACTCCAGTGAAATTTGATATATATGTATAGAAGTAATTCTGCGAGTAAAATATGTACAAAATGTACCAACTACATAATTAAAAGCTACATTGATATGTGTATATCTATAATATAAATTAGATATGGGCCATCGTTGTATTCTTTCTTGTCTTGAGGTTCACAGCCAAACTGCTGGGTGGATTCGCGTGAAAAATGGCACACATGTGGAGATGGGTGCATAGATTGGAATGCAGTTTGTATTTTTTCCCTAGCCCCCATACTTACCGAGAAATTTTTTCTAATGAAATTCCCCTGTTTGTTCCGCCATTAAAACAACCAGTTGCTCACACAGCCGGCATATACCATTTCGCTAGCAACAAGGTGAGTACAGGATGACAGTCAGCCAAAACTTATGCTATGCTGTCTCTCTTCTTTCTCCTATTTGTGGGGTTAATAATCTTAATCTTTAGTTACAATTTCTCCTTCAAACTACATAATAGGCAGAATTGTCGAATTAAGACAGTAGGGTGTTTTGAGGGAGATTTGGCTGCTTTTTCTACCATGTTAGCTGCCATGTAGAGGTCTGAACTTAATTTTCATTCATATATTTGCATTTCAAAAATTTAACATAGTCTTTTTCCATATATCAACTGTCGTAAACACATACGCGCAAGCAGGCACGCACACGCGCGTACACGCGCACACACACACCACACACACACACACACACACACACACACACACAC
>NC_068988.1:86576589-86576961 GCF_001194135.2 Octopus bimaculoides
ATATATATACACTCACACACATACATACATATATACATGAACATACATACACATACATAAAACACGTAAACATACGAGAGATAAGTACTGGACAAAATACCAAAAAAGTACACAATAAGAATAGGACATCAACAACGTATGAAACTATGTAAACACATAACGAGAACAAAATGCCAAAAGAAGTCTAACTTCTAAGTTGCCGACTGTTTATTACTCCCTATTTCGAGCTTTTAACGACAAGATACGAAAACTTCATAAGACAGCAGCATCCAGAAATGATAAAAATATAAAATTCGTGGAGAGTTAAGGCTCCGAACGAACAAACAGCAGAGTAGACGTACAAAGTATATGCACACACACACACACATATAA
>NC_068988.1:86578563-86580225 GCF_001194135.2 Octopus bimaculoides
ATATATATATATATATATATATATATATATATTCTTTTATTCTTTTAAAAGTTTCAGTCCTAATACTGTGGTCATGTGTGTGTGAGTGTGTGTATGTGTGTGTGTGTGTGTGTGCGTATGTGCGCGCGCGCGTGGTGTGTGTGTGTGTGTGTGTGTGTGTAATGGATTAGAATCCAAGCTGTCTTCGTCTCATGAAGCACTTTATTATATTCATATTATTATTAACATTAATATTCTGGCTCATAAAATGTATTCTTTATGTTATAATGAAACAATATTAGTTACAGAATTGAAAATGATACTATTAAGGCCAATCTTCGTTTTAATACAACACATACACACACATTAACAAACAAACAAATGTTAGCTTGCACTAACAAGTCCAGCCCAGAGTCCGGCTTCAAAAGTTACATATTCTCATGTACACAATGTATACATGATGTTGTGTGTATTCGTAATATTGTGTAACCATGAAACCTGATGCGAAAACCCTGCTGACGTTTAAGTTAAACGGCACTGTTCACTGCCAAATCAGACCAAATAAAATTCAGTTTTCTCCTCTTAAGAAACATACGCTATTTTAGCTGTGAATTACCGACAGGGGTCTCACGCGATCTGCGGCCACCTGCGACACAGTGAGACCTGGCTATCGGCTTAAATTCAAAAGTAGATTTTCCTTTCACTGTAGATCAGTACTTGCTGTCTCATAGATCGGTTACTCGGGAAACCTAAAGTAATGGTGGGAAGCATCAGGCAAATGAATACAACTATACTTTACTGCATGTATTGAGATCCATTCTCTGGCTCATTATAATGAACGTGCGTCAGTGTGTATGTGTATGTGTGTGTATATCTCTTTGTTTTTCCCTTTCTCCGTACCTCTCTCCCTCTCTCTCTCTTTCTATCTCTTATACACACACATACACACACACGTGTGTGTGTGTGTGTGTGCGTGTGTGTGTGAAGGCGCGTGGCTTAGTGGTTAGGTTATTCGTTTCACAGTCATAAAGCCCAGAGTTCGATTCCCGGCGGCGCATTGTGTCCTTGAGCAAAACACTTTATTTCACGTTGCTCCAGTTCACTCAGCTGACAAAAATGAGTTGTACTTGTAATTCAAATGGCCAGCCTTGTTACACTCAGTGGCACGCTGAATCTCTCTGAGAACTACGCTAAGGGCACGCGTGTCTGTGGAGTGCTCAGCCACTTGCACGTTAACTTCACGAGCAGGCTGTTCCGTCGATCGAATCAATTGGAACCTTTGTCGTTGTAACCGACGAAGTACTAGTATATGTGTGTAGATAGATAGATAGACAGACAGATAGATAGATAGATAGATAGATAGATAGATAGATAGATAGATAGATAGATAGATAGATAGATAGACAGACAGATAGATAGATAGATAGATAGATAGATAGATAGATAGATAGATAGATAGACAGACAGATAGATAGATATGAATGATGTAGCATAATGTATAAATATGCACGTGTGTTTGCGAGTATTTGTATTCGCAAGTGATATAGTTATTTATGAGACAGGCCTCACTGAATACTATAATACAGTAAACATGTCAATTTTACCATATGGCATGTTTAAATGACAGTGAATGCACGCATGTATGTACGTGTGTGTGTGTGTGTGTGTGTGTGTGTGTGTGTG
>NC_068988.1:86580235-86582924 GCF_001194135.2 Octopus bimaculoides
GCTTGAACGTATGTATGTGTATGTAAATGATGATAATAATAATAATGATGATGATGATGATGATGATGATGATGATGATGATGATGATGATGATGATGATGATGATGATGGTGGTGATGATGATGATGATGATGATGATGATGATGATAATAATAATAATAATAATAATAATAATAATAATAATAATAATAATAATAATAATAATAATTTAGCCGAAACTCAAGTCGGATCAGAGGAAATATTAACAATAACAAATAGTAAAAAAATGAAAATAATAGTATCAGTGATAATAATAATAATAATAATAATAATAATAATAATAATAATGAAAGGAATCGTTTGGGATCTCCCTATGCTCTGATTGATGATATATCTAGTGATGGTGTCAGTAAAATCACTGGCAATTACGCAACCTGACAATCGCTACCTCATATGAGTGACAATGAATAAACAAAATATTATACATAACGATGGTAATGAAACGGAAGAACTTGATAGGGACAGTGTTGCACCCGGCAGGCTCAGAGATACTGGTCCGACTCTAGCCTGTCGTTATCCAGTAAGGGACCAACACACACGGCGTAGATGATCAACGGAGAGAAAGAGGATTATTTCAACTCAGGGAACAGAGATTATGTGATCAAGCTAGAGCAATAAGAAAAAAAATCGTTGGTTCACAGAAGTAGAGATCGAAGCTATCAAAAGACAGGTATTGGAAAATAGTAGCAGAGGAAACGATGAAAATACAGTTCCTACTGATAAAAGTAATCTCATAGCAGAAAACAGAGGTGAAATCTCTAATAAACCACAAGGAAGGAACCGTGATAGCTTGCTCGATTAGGGACATATAGATGGTTTGGAAGAAGACAATGAAACTAATGGTAACATGACAGCTGAGCAAAAGACAATCTACGACAGAATACAGGCAAAGCTACAGGAGAACGATAGTGACGTTATTCGCTCCCTTAAAAAGGTTGATCGGTGGAAATTCAACCAGGGAACAAAAAATGTGAATGAAATTCTGAAATACATCAGAACAAACAACATCACAGAAACAAATAATTTGATCAAAGAAGAAAGTATTGTTGTAGCAGAAAATGTGAGTGTTGATGTCAAGAAAAAGAAATATAATGGGAGTGACAAAAAGAAAAGATCCAAGGTGGAAAAGAAGAATGCAAGCGGGGTTAGACATGCTCTCGAAGGAAATCTCTGTGTTAGACCAAATAGAGAAAGGGGAGCTTAAAAGCGAACAAGAATACAGGGTGCTGAAAAGGAAGTATAATATTGAAAGAAAGGGCCTGAAATGGCAACGGAGGAACTGAAACAGCACCTCGTTGCAAAGAAAGCAAAGATGGTGAGATACGACCAAAGAATGAAGGAATACCAGCAGAATATGTTATTCAGAATAGATCAGAATAGATTCTATAAAGAAATAAATGGAGAGTGTACAGATGAAAAGTTGATACCAGATAACATTGAAAGTCAAAGGTTTGGGAGTGAGATCTGGAGCAAAGACAAGTAGCACAAGAAGGATGCGGAATGGTTGCAAGAACTGAAACAAACAGTAGTCTGTCCAAAACAGGCAGAACTAGTCATTTCAGTAGAGGAAGTGAAGGAAATCAGCAAAGAAAAAAAAAAAAAAATTAGCAACTGAAAGACCCCGAAACCAGATGGAGTTCAAGGCTACTTGATCAAAAGATTTGGTGAATATCATGCACAAATAGCTGCACAACTCAACACCTTGTTAAATGCCGACCTAGTAACAACAGAGCGGTTGACAATGGGTAGGACAGTGCTGTGCTTGAAAAACATCGAAAAAGGCAATACGGTAGACAATTACAGGCCGATATCCTACTTGCCACTTATGTGGAAATTATTGACTGGAATAGTCGCAGAGTCAATGTACGGGCATCTGGGAAAAAATGGAGACCTGTTACATGAACAGAAGAGTTGCAAGCATAAATGCAGAGGTACCAAGGATCAACTCCTGGTAGACAAAACTGTACTTAGAGACTGCAAGAGGAGGAAAACTAACTTAGCCATGTCATGGATCGATTATCGTAAGGCGTACGATATGATCCCACATTCTTGGATAATGGAATGTATGAACCCATTTGGTTCATCGAATGTTGAACGACTGCTTGGAAAAATATGGCGAAGTGGAGGACGGAACTGACAACATATGGAAGAAGTTTAGGGACAATAAAACTCAGCAGGGGCATCTTCCAAGGGGACTGCCTGCCCCACTGGTCTTTGTACTGTGCATGATACCACTAACACTGATTCTAAGTAAAGCAAAGGCTGTGTATGTATTCAAAAGCCTCCAACAGAAAGTCAACCAGAAAGTCCTGGGGTCGATTGCTCGACTAAAGGCGGTGCTCCAGCATGGCCACAGTCAAATGACTGAAACAAGTAAAAGAGTATACACACACACGCACACACACACATAAACATAATACATACATACATACATGCATGCATATATATATATGTAGTGAAACTACCTATCGCCATTAGATACAAACTACTATCGCCATTACATACAATCTTCTCATTTAAATATAAATAAATGCGAGCGTAGTAGAGAACCCATTCCTTGTCCATCACGTGACTGATCATTATTCGAATCGGCAACTTCTTCGAACCTTTCCCGCCAGAACGCAAACTGACCAATCACGGCCCCTAATAA
>NC_068988.1:86583707-86586015 GCF_001194135.2 Octopus bimaculoides
TATCACTCACATACACACTTTTCTTTGTATGACGGCCTGTCTTTGATTATGTTCTTATATGTCGCATTCACACTCTCACACAGACATACATCTTTAACGCTACAATAAATATATCTGTTATACATCTAATACGGTTGTGGTCTTTCATTACTGGTCATCTATGTTATCGTCGCATAACATATCATCTATATCATCATTTGATATATCTATTGTATGTTCGACCGTGTGACGCGTTTAAATAAAAGGAGTCCTTTGTTTTTCCATTCGTCACCATTTCTCCCTTTTTGAGTTCGCACGGTCGTCCCTTACATATATATATATATATAAATACATACATACATACATACATACATACATGCATATATGTATATAGCAGGTCTGTGTACAAGGGCAGCATGATTAAGGGCAAGTGACCTTTATTACAGCTTCGGGCCGATAAATGCCTTATGAGTAAATTTACTACATGAAAACTCCGTGGAAGCCTATCATGTGTGTGTATGTGTATCTATGTGCGTGTGTTTCCTTTCACCAAGCTAATACATTTCTTGTGCACGTCCTCATGTTGCCCGTTTTTATTCGTTTATTTGAATTGTTTGTTTAGTGAAGGCGCGTGGCTTAGTGGTTAGGGGGCATTCGACTCACGATTGTAAGGTCGTGAGTTCAATTCCCGGCGACGCGTTGTGTCCTTGAGCAAGACACTTTATTTCACGTTGCACCAGTCCACTCAGCTGACAAAAATGAGTAGTGCCTGTATTTCAAAGGGCCAGCCTTGTCATACTCTGTGTCACGCTGAATCTCCCTGAGAATTACGTTAAGGGTACACGTGTCTGTGGAGTGCTCAGCCACTTACACGTTAATTTCACGAGCAGGCTGTTCTGTTGATCGGATCAGCTGGGACCCCGTCGTCGTAACCGACGGAGTTCTCCTGTTTGTTTGTTTATTTGAATGGATTATACACACACACATATAAGAGAGGGAGAGAGAGAGAGAGATGCATACACATACATATCTACAGATTTAAAGCTTTGTAAATAACTTATGGGCTGAGATAATGAAAGATGTATGGAAGCATCCTCAACCAATAGAATTTTTTTTTTTTTTTTTTTTGACTGGATAAAAAAAAAGAAAATACTCAGACTTTCCCCTCAGTATGCAGATGAATTTTGTGATAACATGTTTTAATTTCTTGAAATTATTTCCCCTTTTCTTTCCCTTCTCCAACTGAGAGAAAAATTTCAACTGAAATTTTTTGTTTGCTCTTTTTCTTCTTTACGTTTCTTAACTTATCTAAATTCACATCATTAAGCTACTCGAGTTATTTTCCATAACTTATTTTATTTCGTGATTATATTATGTTGTCAGGTAAATTCATCCGGTTGTTTTATTCCTGCATTTCGTTTTAATCCTTTCTACTGTTACTTGAAGTAACAGGAAATTTTTTTTACCGTATTGTTAGAGCGACTGACAAAATGCATTGCGCCATTTTTCTTGCTCTTCACATTCTAAGTTCTCCTCAGATAATTTTGCTATTCAACTTTTCGGGGCCGATAAAATAAAGAAGCGGTCAAAAACCGGAATCGATGTTATTGAATAACTCTCTGCTACGAAATTGCTCTCTTGCTTAAATCAGTAACAATATTATTCTTATTCTGTGACCGCATATTTGATATTAGCTATTTCTATCTTCTAAGAATTAGGAATGCTTTCATCTAATTAATTATCAAACTTTGATACGGCTAAGCTTAACCTAACGTGGCTGATTCTCTGACAAGTGAGATGTCATTTTGACCAGATTGTATTGAGAGGAAATGACGACGTTACTTGGTTTGATGTGCTTGGCATTTCCCGCCAAACAACGCTCACAGTGTCGTCTGCTTTAATAAATCTTGTTTTCATCCGTTATTTATTTGTTTATTTTACTTTATTTTATTTTGTTTTCAAACTGACTGACTTCAAATACGATAAATGCAACTGAGTCAAGTTGTCAATGTAGAGAGTTAAGTCAAAACAAAACAAGACTGACAGGAAATATCAGACGTACAACCACCAACACCACTACGACCAACACTACCCACATCATCACTCACAACAACAACATCAACAATAATAATAACCGAAGCCATAGGGTAACGCAGTCCTCATTATATATATACAAAATTTATCTATCTATCTATCTATCTATCTATATATAAATATATATATATATATATATATATATCTATATATATATATATAAATTTAAGGAATGGAGTGAACGCATGTTATAACTGCATACTTTATTCCGACATATGTTTCGAAGAATTACAAT
>NC_068988.1:86587733-86589160 GCF_001194135.2 Octopus bimaculoides
ATATATATATATATATATATACATATACAAATATACGACGGGTTTCTTTCAGTTTCCGTCTACCAAATCCACTCACAAGGCTTTGGTCGGCCCGAGGCTATAGTAGAAGACACTTGCCCAAGGTGCCACGCAGTGAAACTGAACCCGGAACCATATGGTTGGTAAGCAAGCTACTGACCACGCAGCCACTCCTGCGCCACTACATACATACATACATACATACATACATACATACATACATACATACATTCATACATATCATGATGCAGTACAAGGCAGTGGCTCTCAAGGCTTTTGATCTTAACTGATAGCAACTGTTATCATGTACATGTTTTGTCTTGGTATAAAAGATGGGTTACAGCAATGTTCGGCTCAATACCACAGATTTTCTTGTCAGTTGCTTGACTTTAACCAGTTGAGCATGTCCCTTTGTGACTGGCGATATGGGCATCTCTGATCATGAGTAGAAGTAGTGGGGTAGAGTCATAGCTATGTGTTGAGAGGAATTCTTTGAGATTTGAATAATTAACCTTTGGAAATATGGGTGTTTCGTTCATCATCCTTAAACCTTATTCAGGGACCTTTTGAGCGGGATGGGCTACTCGACCTGAAGAAAATTCAAAGTGTGCCTCACCTGCAAAGTCATGCGCTGTTTATCTTGATATGAGATCACTATGCCGTGCACGTATGGTTCTGATGCATGTGTCTGGTATACCCTTATCAGGCGGGTAGTCATGATGGGTATATTATATTGGGTTTCGTAAATTTGTACCCCAGTGTCACTTTGATGTCATGCGCTGCTGATACATACGTACATGGTATAATAGCCGTCTCTGAGGTTCATCGTTCTAAGTGGCATTTCACATTCCATCCATGACCTCTCCGTTGACTATTCAGTTCCACTGTAGATTTATATGGTTTGAAACATAAGCGACCGACGAAAGCTGTAGGTAGCTTCCACTGGATTGATCGGACCACTCTGTAAGATACGATCCCTGTGAGCCAGTATATATCTCTTCAGACCCGGGATCAAATTCACCCGCTTTCACTCGCTTATATTCTCATTGCGATTCTGATGACAGCTACCAGTACACCGTCCCAAAGTCAGTGCTTTAGACTCTCGTGTTCAAGGCGACCATCTTTAAAAGTTTTACATCCCTCCCTTAAACTTCATCTTCCCAGTTCATTACATTGATTTTCAGATCCTTCAGTTTGCCCTTTATGCAGTTTTTGTTAATATCCTGGTTACAGGTTGACTAGCATATGTTGCTTCCTTACCTACATACATACATACATACATACATACATACATACATACATACGTACGTACGTACATACATACATATATGTTGTTGGCACTCCGTCTCTTACGACGTCGAGGGTTCCAGTTGATCCAATCAACGGAACATCCTGCTCGTGAAATTAAC
>NC_068988.1:86589471-86591260 GCF_001194135.2 Octopus bimaculoides
ACAACAGAAACAGGAAGAAAGAGTGAGAGAAAGTTGTGGTGGAAGAGTACAGCAGGGAGCTGTAGGTGTTTTTCGCTCAATAAACACTCACAACGCCCGGTCTGGGAATCGAAACCGCGATCCTATAACCGCGTGTCCGCTGCCCTAACCATTGGGCCGTTGCGCCTCCACACATACATACATACATACATACATACATACATACATACATACATACATACATGCATACATGCATACATACATACATACATACATACATACATACATACATACATACATACATACATACATAGGACTGTTGTAGATGTCAGCTGCCCATCGGATGTGGATGTACAATCAAAAGTGCAGGAACAAGAGAAGATTTATGGTGAATTAATGCGTAACTTACGGCTATTGTATTCTGACAATAAATTCTCATTTATACCAATCATCACAGGTGCTTTGGAAGCACTAGGTTTTTCGAAGAAAGAGCAAAAGACGCGGATTCTCCAAATCCAATCTATTAGTGGCACAGTGAAGATTTCTAAGACATTCCAAAGATTCTCTACCTGAGATTCTTTAGGTGAATAGATGCGCACACACACGGGTGTGTGCAGCGACAGCTCAACCAACATATCAAATCAACCACATATTTACGAACACCAGGAACTCTCTTAACTCAAAATCTTTTGTCGCTTTCTTAGTGACAGGCTCGAACTCTCTCTTAAGAAGAACTTAAACTCAAAGGAAAATAAATATACGGACACACATACATGTGTAGGTTCGAGCCCCTCGGTGGTCAAAAACTTTGTTTATTTCAGTAGTGAATATAAGGGTGTATCCTTAAGTATTTCATTTTGTAAGAATGTGGTATCAGGTTCGATCCTATTGCGTGTCATTTGCTGCAAGTGCCCTTTACTAAGTCTCTGTAAGTTACAGATGTTCAACAAATGATATTGTATATTTTAGTTTTTATTTTTCTTATTTTTCTCATTTTCTTTTTTTTTCTTATTTACTCCCTGTCATTGATTTACTACTATAGACATGTAGATTAGCATTTGTATCAATGCAACAGAATCTATCCCTCGCCATTCCTTCCCAAAGGCTTAAATCTACAGCCACTAACATGTATTATAACCGAGCGAAACAGGGTTTATATAACGAGATACCCCTTGTAAAATCCTCTGATGAGACGCTTCGGTACCGAAGGAGGCACCACCATCAGTTTTATAGAATCCCACCAGCGAGGGATCGATGCAAGATAGGTCGAAACGATCGTTGTGAGCAATAAAGTTTCTCGTATATTCTATTTTCCGTCTTTATCATTTCTTATATAGATATAGACGGATGCGTGGCTATGTGGTGAGAGGTTTGCCTCCTAGTCACATAGTTCCGGGTTTAGTCCCACTGCTTGACAAATTGGGTATCTCCTGTTATGCAGCCTCAAGCCGACCAATGCTTTGTGAGTGGATTTCATAGACATAAAATGAAAAGCTTGTCATACATACATGCATACATACATACATACATACATACATACATACATACATACATATATACATACATACATACACACACACAGACACACACATATATATAAGTAGAATAAGTACTAGGCTTAAGTAATGGGGTCGAGTCGCTCGACTAAAATTTTTCATGGCAGTGCCCCAGCATGACCGCAGTCTAATGTTTAAAATGTCTAAAACAAGTAAAAGATAAAAGGAAAAAGAAAGAATATACATATACACGCACGCACACATACACACACACACAAACACATACACGCGCAACCACACACATTTATCCAAAC
>NC_068988.1:86592739-86593517 GCF_001194135.2 Octopus bimaculoides
GTCAACGGTCAATCATAGCTATGGCTGACCGGAAGTTGGAAATTTTTTTACACAGGAGAGCTAAGAAAAGGGGGAGATGACAAAAGGGGGAGTAGGAGTGTGTTGGGGTGGGGTGGGATGAGCTTATGAAGGGGGAAGGGGAAGGTGGATGTAAGAAAGGGGGAGTCGAGGGTGCATAGCCCAGTGCCGCGATTCCTGTTCCTGGACCGGGTAGTGCGTAGTGTTCATAAAACCTGACGTATGGTACACCATACACTGTGCACCTGTAAAGGTAACTTCGATTTGTTGGAGGGATTGAACTAACGTTGTTGGCATCCTTTTGTCTCGGGAGACAATAGAGTTGCGGATAAACTAATCCAGTCTGGTTTTTACATTTAATGTCCTCTCCAGTTTCTTCTCCAGTTTTGCGCAGGCCCGTACTAGATGTAAGAAGATCCTGGGTAGCCCAATCGTCAGGATTCCTCTCTCTCTCTCGACCCTGCTGACATAGTCTAAAGGAGTGCAGAGCATTACGTTTGGCAACAGCTTGGTTGCAGGAGCTGCCGGAAGAGTGTCGAGTCGAGCACTAAACCGCCTACTGGGCTCCACTCCGAGTTTCTTTGAAGGTTGTCTCCTTTCCGTTACCCTGGATAGGGGCCCATACCGGGTACTGTCAGCCGGAGCCAGCTGTGCTCGGGACCCGTGTGAGAGAGAGGTACATATATTTATAAATGTACATATATATATATATATATATATATATATAATATATATATATATATATATATATATATATATA
>NC_068988.1:86593901-86596652 GCF_001194135.2 Octopus bimaculoides
TATACACACACATGTATGTATGTATGCAACCATGTGTGTGTTTGTATTTGTGTATGTGTGTATGTATATATATATGTATGTGTATGTATGTATGTATGCGTGTGTATGTAATATGTATGTATGTGTGTATGTATGTGCATGTATGTATGTGTATATATATGTATGTATGTATGTGTTGTTAAAAAGAAGCAAACAGGTAGAACAGGTAGCAGCTTGAAAAGAACGAGTCTGAGCGGAAGGAAAAAGATAAGACAGAGATGTAGGACGGGGGGGGGGGATAAAAAAGGTGAAAAAAGAAGAAAAAGAAGGAGTAAGAGGATAGTAGTAAGGAGAGGAAGGTGGAAAGAAAAAAAGCCTCAGGAGACCCGGAAGCAATCAGGGAGATTACGAGGAGGGCAGGTGTGCTCCAACACGTTTCTGATTGCTTCCGGGTGCCCACTATTTGTGTCCTACTCTCCTTCTTCCGTGTTTTCCATCATATCATCCGCCTGTTCGACTCCCTTATTCGCTTCCTTCTTCTCTGTGTTATTCTCGTGTCCTTTCTTTTTTTATCAGCGAGAGAGAGATGGGGGGTGGGGAGTGGGTGAGGAGGGGAAGAAAGAAGAAAAAAAGGAAGGGAAAGAAGGGAAGAAGAAACGAAGAAAACAGAAAGAAAGAAAGAAGATGAAAGAAAAGGTGAAAGAAAGAAAGAAAGAAAAGGTGAAAGAAAGAAAGAAAGAAAAGGTGATAGAAAGAAAGAAAGAAAAGGTGAAAGAAAGAAAGAAGATGAAAGAAGAGGTGAAAGAAAGAAAGGGAGAAAGAAGATGAAAGAAAAGTGAAAGAAAAAGAAAGAAAGAAAGAAAGAAAGAAAGAAAGAAAGAAAGAAAGATGAAAGAAAAGGTGAAAGAAAGAAAGAAAGAAAGATAAAAGAAAAGGTGAAAGAAAGAAGATAAAAGAAAAGATGAAAGAAAGAAGATGAAAGAAAAGGGGAAAGAAAGAAGATGAAAGAAAAGGTGAAAGAAAGAAGATGAAAGAAAAGGTGAAAGAAAGAAAGAAAGAAAGAAAGAAAGGAAGAAAGAAAGAAAGAAAGAAAGAAAGGAAGAAAGACAGAGGAATGGAACTGGTTTCCGTGTGTAAGTCTGTTAATTTGGTGTGAAGATCGACTCATTGAGATTTCACGTGTTGAACGAAGTATGGCGTCGGCTTCAAATGGTTTGCATAAAGGGGAAAGCCCTGGCGGTACACAGAACAACAACAGTGTCATACACAGAAAGACACACACACACACACACACTTCACTCTCTTCGTTCTTCCCTAATGTTCTTTAACCAAGCATCATCCACTCACAACCTTGACACTAAACACCAAACCACCAAACAGACACTGACTCCATGAACAGAGAAAGCATCCTCAAGCGGAGATAAGCCAATCTTATCTCTTATTCCACAGCAAGAAAGCAGAAACGTTACTTATATGAAGAAAATGTTTTGAGATACCCAGTCCTCAAAATCGTTCCAGTTATTGGATCTCATTATCATTGAGGATTTCTCCTGGGGAAAACTCGTCCTTCACATAACTGAATCCCAAAGTGTGACTCTTCCCTTCAAGGCCAGAAGATACTTCAGCATCCCACAATTGCTGATACTCAGATCGGGTCCACAATGGAGTATTTTACTCATGTCTGTGACAGTGCTGCTGCACGTAGACATATTCTCGACCACATTCAGAAAATGGCTACGTAGCATAAAATCACTCACAGATACACTTCAACCTCTAGGCCCACAGATACACTACCTCTTCTTTATCTTTCTACTGCTACTATAATAACATCTGATCCTTGGAGCTGGCTAGGTTCATGTCACCTCCACTCAGGATTTCCATCCCACTTGTCTCGCCTCTTCCCATCAACTTTGTTTTGTTCCTCCAACCCCTCACAAATCAATGCGCCCGATCTTTCCTTCTCAAGGCGTCTGTCCCCTGAAACCCAGCTCCCTGTTGAAGTCATTTGCACAGGTGTAGACTTACAAAGGTTCATGTGGAAGATTAATGGCATCATTATCACCGGTCTAAAAGGTGATGGACCTGCAAAGGCCATGGGCACTGAACCTTCTGCAAATAAAACGAAAAATACCCTCAATAGAAGACTGTTAATGCAGTGCCATCACAAGGCAAGGACACACTGTTTAGCTGTGTTGCATAGGGATCTCACAAGTCTAGAGGCGTAATTCTGGTCTATGCATGGTGTTGCTTACTGTCAATAAATAAATACTACAGGGTCCAGTGCATTGATTTGCCTGGGGACATATAATGTTGCGAAAACGGCTCTGGGTTACACCTATTCAAACAAGATATATATTAAAAAGTAATATTGGGTGCGGCAGTAAAACCTGCCATAAGTAAAGCAGGGTGAAACAGTATCTTCCTGTGGCTAAAGTTTTACCGTTATCTTTATTTATTTATCTTTCTATTTTTATTTATTTATTCTTTTATTCTTTTATTTTTTTTTATACGTTTCAGTCATTTGACTGCGCCCATGCTGGAGCACCGCCTTAAAGGGTTTTAGTCGAACAAATCGACCCCAGGACTTATTCTTTGTAAGCCTAGTACTTATTCTATCGGAGTCTTTTTGCCGAACCGCTACGTTACGGGGACATGAACACACCAACACCGGTTGTCAAGCGATAATGAGCGACAAACACAGACACAGATATACACACACACATGAATAAATAAATGAATAAATAAATGAATATATATATATATATATATATA
>NC_068988.1:86596849-86598781 GCF_001194135.2 Octopus bimaculoides
ACCGTAGTACTATTTTTTTTTAAACCTGGTACTTTTTCTAACGGTCTCTTGGATCTCGTCTTTCTCATTCGCAAAATGAGCCCCCTCTTAATTTTGCTGAGGTTGCTTTCAATTTTGGTGTATCGATGCAATTCTGAATTTTGATTACAATTAACCAATTACTTTCTCTCGTAAATTAAAGAATCTGATGTTATTTGGAATTAAAGTTGGGAAATATGGGTAATTTTAGCCAATCGACAGACAGCGTGGCATTAGCAGCTTGTTACCATGACAACCGCACACTGTGTTGTGGTTCACTGTTGTCTATGTTGATTTTTCACACTTGATTCATCACACCGTGAGATTCTTTTCACCCGCGTGTTTTGTTTTAATTTTTCTGTGTTAGTATATTACATATTTTTCTGTGCTTCTGTGTGTTAGCATTTTTACGGATTTTTCATTTCAAATATTTTTGGGATTCATTGACTCAGGTAGCTGGATTTATAATCTCACTAGGTTAATTCTATTCATGAAAATTTTAATTAGGAATATTTCAACAACTTAAATGAAATTTAGCCCACGTAACAAGAACTGAGAGGAATATCGTGGAACAGAGAAACTGCGGCTGATACAGATAATTTGACATTATTTTTGAGTTCTGCATGCAAAAACGTATACGAAACAGGTATTCTTTTCCTTGGGACAAATTCTTTGTTGACCAATGTTATTCTTATCGTAGTTTACAAATCCTAGCATGAAAACGTTACTCAACTTTGGAGTTCTGGAGACAGACGCTCCCTTTTCACACAAACACACACACATGCACTTATATATTAATGATGTACACAAATACATGACAGGTATACATAATGCTGAAATACGCATACAGTAAACACGTGCAGACAAATATATTAATATTAGTAATTAAAAAAATAATTAAAAAATACCATCAATGAAGAGACAAAAGAAACTTTAAGATGATACATGTTGATTTTATTAGGTATTTCTGTTTATATAGAAACCTACAATGAACAGGTCAGACGCCAAACTATAAATTTCACAGGGTACAACCTTAAAGTTGACACCGCTCCGCTAAACGCAGAAAATTTCTGTCTCGCTGCTGGCTAAAAATACTCAGTTTTCGATTTTTAAAACCTCTGTAACTTTTTTCTCCAATTTTTTTCTCCACAACATCATACATTCATAGCAATGAGACTTTTCACTTCTTTTAAAAAATGCATATTTTGCGGATGAAAATAACTAGATCGGGTCTATTTTTTGTGAAACCTCTAAATTATGGGTTCGTAAATAAAGCAACATCGCTTGTCAGGCGATGGTGCAGGATAAAAATAAAGACACACACACACACACACACACACACAGAGAGAAAACTTTCCGTCCACCAAATCCATTCACTATAGCCCGGGTCTACAGTAAAAGACACTTGACTAAGGTACCGCGCAGTATGACTCAACACAGAATCATCATACGGTTTAAGCGCAAACTTCTTATAACACACCCAAAGTTTTGGGGGTTTTTTTGCCGCATCCCGTACAAATAAAATAAGATAAATAAATTCTTACTACTAGTTACTCTCACAACACTCAGTCTTCTTTCTGCTTGTAGGTGAAGTTGTGGGGTTCGAACCACAGGTTCTATTAACCGCAATGGTATAGTCACAAAAATATTTCTCAAATCCAGCTACCCAACCACAGCGCTCTATCTTATTTGTCCATTCTGCAGTACATCTGCCTGTCCATCCGATTCTCTGTCTGTCCATTCCTCTCTCTCTCTCTCTCTCTATATATATATATCTTTCTTTATCTATCCCCTTCCCCATCTCCCCCCTCTCTCTCTCCTCTCTCATTTTCCATCCTTCCATCTCGTTTCTCTCACCCTCCCTCTCTATCTCCTTCTGTCACTCTCTCTCCCTCCCTATATATATATATATAT
>NC_068988.1:86600117-86602969 GCF_001194135.2 Octopus bimaculoides
TAGACCCTCCAGTCTATAAAAAAACAACTGTGCATATATGTGTGTATGTGTGTGTGTGTGTGTGTGTGTATGCGCGTGTGCACGTGTGTTATTTCTTTACTACCCACAAGGGGCTAAACGTAGAGGGGACAAACAAGGACAGACAAACACGGATTAAGTCGATTAGATCGACCCCAGTGCGTAACTGGTACTTATTTAATCGACCCCGAAAGGATGAAAGGCAAAGTCGACCTCGGCGGAATTTGAACTCAGAACGTAGCGGCAGACGAAATACCGCTAAGCATTTCGCCCGGCGTGCTAACGTTTCTGCCAGCTCGCCGCCTTGTGTGCACGTGTGTGCATGGTGGTATGAGTGTGTCTCAATGCATTATAATATCAAGACCTTAACAAGTGGTCCATTCGTTTTCTATTTAACTCGGAATATGCGTTTAAAGAACTATTGAGATAAATAAACTTATTTCTACAGTCATACAACAGATCACATTTTAAATTACACTGTATAACAATTGTTATACTTAGATAGCAGCTGTTATTTCCTATTTGCCTACCCTTAGAAAGTGGAGGCGTAATGGCCCAGTGGTTAGGGCAGCGGACTCGCGGTCATAGGATCGCGGTTTCGATTCCCAGACCGGGCGTTGTGAGTGTTTATTGAGCGAAAACACCTGAAGCTCCACGAGGCTCCGGCAGGGTATGGTGGCGAACCCTGCTGTACTCTTACACCACAACTTTCTCTCACTCTTTCTTCCTGTTTCTGTTGTACCTGTAATTCAAAGGGCCAGCCTTGTCATACTGTGTCACACTGAATATCCCCGACAACTACGTTAAGGGAACACGTGTCTGTGGAGTGCTCAGCCACTTGCACGTTAATTTCACGAGCAGGCTGTTCCGTTGATCCGATCAACTGGAACCCTCGACGTCGTAAGCGACGGAGCGCCAACAACAACAACAACCCTTAGAAAGAATGAAAAATGGCTAAATATTTCCTTCGAACTTTGCTTTTGTTACATTTATTCAAACCCCAAAGAGTCCCTTTCAACATATGGCTATGATGTTCCTCCACTACTCCTGCTCATGATCAGAGATGTACATATTGTGAGCCACTATGGGACATGCTCAAGTGGTTATGGTCAAGCAACTGACAAGTAAATCTGTGGTATTGAGCAGAATATTTGTTATAACGATAATTCTGCTTCAGCAGCTCAGCGCTGAATCTGTCTGAAATGTAATGGTAAATAGGTCAGTTTCAAAACATTGATGTCCAAGTCACAAAAGCAAATTTTGAAGGGAATAGTAGTCATTTCCTTTAATTTCTCGATAGAAGCAAATTGGAAATAACACTCACTGACCAAAGCCAAAAATTTAACTACAAAGAAAGACAAAAAAAAGGAGAAAAATAGAAAAGAAAGAAAAGAAGGGTCGCGTAAAGCAGCTGATGGAGGAGCCATCCAAAATAGAATGGTTAATTATAACAGAGATTCTCAGCGATCAGTAAACTCGCAATCATCACCGGCTCGTCGTAACACACACACACACACACATATATATATGCGCGCGCACACACACGTGAGTGTGTGTTTGTGTGTGTGTGTGTGTGTGTATAAAGTCTTGAAATATCGCTAAAGACGACCGTCAACTCTCACCATACCGAACTCCATCACCTTATTATCTTCGAAGAAAATTCACGGCTGAACTTTGGCCTAACGATCAAAAGGTCACTTTTTTTGCCATTCAGCAATCAAAAGCTTAAAGATGTCTTACACCTATATTTTAGGGTGTAGAATAGCCGAATTATTTAAAAGTTCACTTAGCAAACACTTTGTACATGGTTCAACCTCAGTGCTTGACACATTGGGAAAATACCTTCTATAAATAATACAATATATATATATATATATACATATATAAATGAGTAGTGGCTAATATTTCCTTAAATCTTTGCTTTTGTTACATTCTTTGTTACCCCAAAGAATGCCTCTCAACACATGGCTATAATGTTCCCCCACTATTCCTGGTCATGATCAAAGAACCACATATTGTCAGCCACTTTTGGACATGCTCAAGTTGTTGAGGTCAAGCAACAGACAAGTAGAATTTTTGCTATAACGATATTTCTGCTGCAGCTACTCAGCGCTGAATCTGTCTGAAATGTAATGGAAAATAGGTCAGTTTCAAAACATTGAAGTCCAAGTCACAAAAGCAAAGTTTGAAAGGAATAATAGTAATTTCCTTTGGTTTCTAGATATAAGAAAATAGGAATTGGCACTTACTAATCAAAGCCCCCTCCCCACCAGCACCACTACCAAAACAATTTTTGTTACACAGCGTAATGTTTTATTATAGATCTACTTCTATTGCATAATTTGAATTTATCAATATTAAAGATTTAGAAAAATTACTTTGGTTAATCCTTGTATTGCTACCTTGGAATATAAATTGGACGCGTCCCTTCTTGCTATTCCACCTACGCAGACATGTTAGGCAATCGAAGAGCTAGCGTTCTTTGAAGCTGTTAATGTAAGATTTAAGTCTCAATGCCGTTGAGTTTGGTATAATCGAGAATTTTGTTATTCGTAAACATGGCCGGGAAATGCGCAAGAATGATTGTAGCTTTGTCTGTGGAACCGTTCCAAACTTATGTCTTTTTTGGTAACGCTGTTAGGCTTCAACCACTATGTATGTATGTATGTATGTATGTATGTATGTATGTATGTATGTATGTATGTATGTACACACACATATATATACACACGTACATGTATCTATCTATTTGTTTTCTACATCACCTGTCTTCGTCTGTTGTTCTTTTTTGTGAATTCTCCCGATATATATATACATATGCATACATATATATA
>NC_068988.1:86602979-86604232 GCF_001194135.2 Octopus bimaculoides
ATACATATACATATACATATACATATACATATATACATACATACATACATACACATATGTATGTATTTGTATGCATGTATTTACCGCACAGATACACACGCACGCCCACACATACGCATATATATATATCCGTATATCAACCCTAGTATATGACTGGTATTTATTTTACTAATTCAGGAATAATAAAGTCAATGTCAACGCCGTCGGTATTTAAACGTGGAATGTGAAGTGAAACTAAATAGCTATCAGTACGATTCCATTCAGTGCTCGACTAATTCTAAAGTTGGTACAGATCCAGAAGTTTGTCATTTGAACTGAATATACCATATAACCGATATTTATAAATTTCTAAATCCTTGACGGGGTTAATGGCGAAATGTATGTAAATGTGTCGTATGCTAGAAATAGCAGCTAGTGTCCTTCAAATTACAGCCTACCATTTTTTAATTTTGTTTTCTTAATTTTGGCTCAAAGCCGGTAATTTTTAGGTGGGATGAAGTCGATTACATCGACTCCAGTGCTCAGCTGGTATTAATTTATGAAAGTATGAAAGCGGCATTTGAACTCGAAACGCAAATAACCGAAAGAAATATTGTCAAGCATTTCGTCAGATGTGTTATAATGTAATAATAACTTCAAATTTTGGCACAAGGTCAGCACTTTTGTGGGAAAAAAGTTGGTTGATTACATCAACCCAAGTGCTCAACTGATAATTATTTTATCGAGAACGAAAAGATGAAAGGTAAAATTAACTTGGCGGAATTTGAACACAGAACCAGAAGAACCGGAAGAAATATTGGTAACCTTTTTGTTCATCTTTATTAACGATTTTGCTAGTATGATTCCCTTATTGGGACTGTCACGTTAAGTTTACAACATACAACTACTTGATCGTATCACTACTGCTTAAGTCTCGCTGAGAGATTTAGAAATGTATCATTTCTAATTTTGTAATCAGTTAATGTGTTTCTCTAGAATTATTAACGAGAGCTTGACAGGCATCTTCAGCCAGCGAGTCATGCTACTTCAGGCTGATGACGAGCAAAAAACTCAGAAACTTGTCCCTGGATGCAGGCTTGGCTGGGTGGAGGTGCTTGTCTCCCCCTCGTAAACATAACGCCACAGGAAATGTGTCAAGGCCGACAGAAAGGGCTAAATAGCAGTAGTATGATTCCCTTATTGAGACTGTCACGTTAAGTTGACAGCATACAACTACTCTCTCTCTCTCTCTCTCTCTCTCTCTCTCTCTATAT
>NC_068988.1:86604656-86604975 GCF_001194135.2 Octopus bimaculoides
CACACGCACACATATATATATATATATACATATATACGACGGGCTTCTTTCAGTTTCCGTCTACCAAATCCACTCACAAGGCTTTGGTCGGCCCGAGGCTATAGTAGAAGACACTTGCCCAAGATGCCACGCAGTGGGAATGAACCCGGAACCATGTTGTTGGTAAGGAAGCTACTTACCACACAGCCACTCCTGCGTCTATTGAATATTTAAATCATATTTGATATTATTGATACTTGTAAACATTGAAACTTTGAAACATGTTTTCTTAATTCCTAATTTGAAATTTTTACCATTGACAAACAAAAAATATTGTTGC
>NC_068988.1:86607508-86610021 GCF_001194135.2 Octopus bimaculoides
ACACACACACACACACACATACACACAAACACACACACACACACACACACACACACACACACACATACACAACACTGTTGATTTGAACGCAAATATGAATCTCTCTCTCCCACTCCCTCTGTATATATATATCTACATAAATATATACATCTATATATATACGTGTGCGTGTGTGTGTATGTATACACACATTCACATGCACACACATACATACACACAAGGGGTGGGGGCTTGAGGGCCACGTGCCCCTCGCCCCTCAAGAAAAGAAGTGCGCCCTTCTAAATAATGTTATTACGCCCTTTTCTCCTGGAATTGTATTCCTTTCTGATCTTGTGCCCTCTCTTCGAAAAATTCCTGGGACCGCGCCTGTACATACATACATACATACATACATACGTGCATACATGCATACATACATACATACATGCATACATATTCATGTGCAATACGTATATATACATATACGCATGCGTGTATGTATATATGTACGTGCGTGCTAAGTTTGTGGTGTTGAATGTTACGGTTGGTTGAACAGGATGTTCTCTGCTATTGCTGATAAGAAAGGAAACATTGGATTTTGTAGGGATTTACATTTAATCTATTTTTATGGAGACAATTTTGAAGTGCTTTAAGTTGAGGTCGGGTGTATTTTGCAACACTGTCGCATGAATGATAGGAGGATATGAGTGTGACGTCATTGTTGAATGAAGTAGCTTGTATAACTTTGAAGATCTCAGAAGGTCAGGTCTTGTGGGTATAGTTTGATAAGAGTGGGAGAGAGTACGGTTCCTTGTGATGCTCCTTTCGGGAAATTACAAAATATGGAAGTGTTCTTGTACGCTACGTCGACTTAGCAGCCCAACTGGTAATTTTCTAAGCCAGTATTTTGTCTTGTTTCCCAGTGTGGTGTTGAATATCTTTGTACAAATGGATAATGGCGAACAGAGTCGAAAGCTTTCCTGATATTTGTTACAAATTTTGGCACAAGGCTAGCAGTTTCGAAGGAGGAGCAAGCCGGTTATATGGATCCCAGTGTTCTATAGGTACTTATTTAATCGATCGCGAAATGGTGAAAGATAAAGTCGACATCGGCGGATTTTGAACTCAACGTACAGACGGACGAAATACCGCTAAGGTTTTGTCCGGCTTGCAAACGATTCTGCCAGCTCGCCGCCTTAAGCTTTCCTCATATTAAATTTTACGTATAGGATATTTCTATATTTTCTTCTTTTATCTATTACTTGTTCCAGTCATTGGGCTGCGGCCATGCAGGGGCACCGCCTTGAAGGGTTTAGTCGAACAAATCAGCACCAGTTTTATTTTTATGTCAGGTTCTTATCGTATCGGTCTCTTTTGTCAAGCCTCTAAGGTACGGGGACTGTCTTTTGTGGCTTCAACTATCTTGTCGAACTAAGTACCAATTGTAATACCCATCATTGTTTCATTCCACCTTCCCTGATATTGGTTACCCAAGAACTGTATGTCCTAATGGAATCATTCACCCTGCTCGTCAAACACGGCAAGAAGAGTGGACACAGAGCCGCTCAAGTGACGTTTTGTATCCCAGACTTCTTTAACTTCCCAGACATTCTTCGATAGGAACTTTGTTATTCTCAGTTTTGTTGTTATCCATAAACCAAAGATGTAACCTCTATTTGTTGATTCAAAAGTTAGACGAGTTGGAATCAGCAGTTGTTTGTCGTGTACAGGGTCAGATTTATGAATGGCTTAATATGGGCCTGGGGACCCCAAACTCGGGGTTCCTCAGCTCAAAGATTGGAGTTAAAAATTGAAAAATCGCAACAGTCAAATGAATAATCTATAACTTATTTACTTGTTTAATTTTTTAATCCAATAGAATTCTTTTAAAATTATTGAACCTTCTTTTAGGTTTAAAAAACTATTTATTTTAACTGAATCCCTCTGAATCTACAAGGGTCGTTTTAGGTTTTGGGGCCTCTTCAAACTATTTGGGATCCCTAAATTTAATGGGTACCTCTTTATTATTATATTTTTGTAACAGCAAATTCGTAGGGGGTTACCGAAACTTATTGGCATAAGAACCCCGTCTAAGTCCAGCCTTGTTCATATGGCACTGGTACAACTGAAGATGGGTTGTTTAGATAGATAAGTTTCTTCGCATTTTCGTATCTTGAGATCCTTTATAAGTATACACGTCCACCATATAGAAATAGCAGTTATTTAGATAGTTTGTCGTTTCTCGACAGATTATCGGAATAGAAAACGGCCAGCATTTCCTACTACAAACATTCACTCTTCTAGAGTACATTCTTGGTATTTATGGAAGCAACTGTCTTCAAGGACTCATATTGTCGTTGATTGCTCCAAATAGGGAGTAGACAGACAGCCAACAACTGATGAAGGGTCGTTCTTTGTATTACTTGTCCTGTTTTCCGTTTTCTCTCTCATTGTTTGTGTATTTAACTGATTTGTTTTCGTATTAAATGTTGTTTACTGTGTATGTATATATATATATATATATATATATATAT
>NC_068988.1:86612783-86613625 GCF_001194135.2 Octopus bimaculoides
CAGGAGACGGAGGAAAATCCAAGAGAAAAAGTAGACGGAGGAAAAAAATCGCAAACAGTCCACGTGGATCGTTCGCGATTTTTTCCCTCCGTCTCCTGTTTCTGACGAAGAGCTTTGCTCGAAACGTAAAGCTACTTTTCTTTCCTTCCCTGAGCGTCTGCTAATACTTTGCATGTACCACGTCCTCGCGTTTTTGTTTTTCTTGTGTTTGTTCTTCGTTTTTTATTTACTATATATGTATGTGTGTGTGTGTGTGTGTGTGTGTGTGTGTGTGTGTGTGTATCAAAAGGATGTGTTATAATACTATTCCACAGCTATACCAACAATCCAACATACCTCCATCATCAGCTTCCCACGGATATCATTATGGTTTTGACACCTTAGCAGTACCATTCAATCCGGTGGTGTAAACAGCACTAAAATAAGTGTTGCTTGGGTACAAACAAACCAAAGAAACCACAACTTTCAAACATATTTACCCAATGTACAACTATAATGATAAATAATTTCCATAAGTAAATTACAACCCCTCTTAAATACATAACTAAACAGTGACAACTCTATTAAGTCATACAAAAATTATAATCCGTACCGTCTTCCGTAGTGTAATATTAAAGTAAAAGCTTAATAACCACATTATTTCAATCAATCACTATATAGGCTGGATTAAACACTAACTTTACTAAAACTACAGCAAGAAACATTTAAACCAATGTATCGGTATTAATAGTAAACTGCAATAACTAAATTATATGCTAAATTGCGATCCATCTTTAAGTCCATATAAATAATAATCCCACCGGTCTTCCATAGATACTACTATAATGAAATTTCAGACCTTA
>NC_068988.1:86614702-86616598 GCF_001194135.2 Octopus bimaculoides
TCTAGCCGACAATAAAATTGTTTGAAAATCAATAAAGCTACAAGTATTAACACTTACATGTTTAATCAGACACGCAGTTCCCTCATCAAGAATTTAAAGGGCAACTAAATATTGATGACGTAGTGCGTAATTAACGCTTTCTGAATTCTCTCAATACTGGTGACGTAGTAAGCAAATAACTCGAATCGTAAATCTTCAAATCCTTACAAATATTTGCTGAGCTGAAGATTAGATATTACCCCATATTTATTTAAAATTTCAAGGTTCCCACCTAAACAGCGATTGAAAGTTTTAACCAACTTAACCATGTTCATAACCTTGTCTTATTAAATGTCTTAACAGCTTATTTATTCTTTCCAAAAATGTATTAGCATTATTAATAATAGTACTATATCTAACGATTTGCCCTGCAACAACATCATAACCAATAAAAGAAGAAATTTTACTACTGAACCATGGTATTGAAGCCACTTGGAAACCAAAATTTCCTGTTTTGTTATAAATGACAGTTCATATTTCATTGTTATCCTTAATTACTTGATTGACATCTAGATAATTAATATTTTTCATATTATTACCTATGGGAAATCGCTTAAACTGGTGTAGTGGCGCGAAATTATAGCCGCCATTGAGGAAGTACTATTCTGCGCATGCGCAGGGGACTTCACCACCGGAAGCCCCTCGAGTTGCGCATGCGTAGTAAAACTCGTACTTAAGCAGTTACTTTCATTATCTCGGTGAGTTGAGCTAGAGACCTTCTACATGACAACACCTCGCTCCTCCACGAAGCACTTTTCACCATGATGCTATCGATGTGATAGCTACTTGCTCCTCTGGCAGGCATCAAGGAAGCCCTTAACCTTCCCTTACCAAACTACAACTCAATCAGCGGCGGCTAAGCAGAATGACAGGAATTGTGTGAAACCAAGCATCATCATAAATAAAACCTTTTTATTATGTTGTTAATTGTCCTGATGTCTCTTCATTTATAATGCTGTTGAAAGGTGATAGAGAGAGACTAAAGTCTCTATCACTACTATCATACCTTTTACACCGGGACGGCTTAAAAAGTCATCTGCTGATTTACGTAGGTCATCATAATCATCATCATCTCCAAAAACTTTATTCAAATCTTCATCATTGAAGCGGCTTGCCAATTCTGTGGAGATGGACTTAGAGGTCAGGTCGTCTTTTTGTTTGTCATAAAGGTCTGTGGTCAATGACGGAGCTGAAGCCGCATCCTGGTCAATCTTGATGTACTGGAAAGCTCTTGCAATAGCAACACCAGCAACAGAATAACCGTTTGCCTCTCTACTTGCATTCACAGCAAAAACAAGTCCAGTCCTGACAGGTGCACTGTGAACAAAGAATGCTTCAGCTGTCTTCAACAAGTCTCGGCTGGAGGACTTAGATGGATCGAGCACAAACACCATATGGAAAATATTCTTTGCAATGTGCCTTAACATTTCAGGAAAAGTGGGTCTCAACATTACCTTTGTATGTATATCTGCGCATGAGTGTCTCTGTGTTTGACCTCCTCCCCATCACCGCTTGACAACTGGTGTTGATGTGTTTACGTCCCCATAACCTGGTGGTTCGGCAAAAGAAAGCGATTGAATAAGTACTAGGCTTACGAAATAAGTCCTGAGGATCGAGATGGGGATCTTTGTGGCTTTCGTCACTGTTTACAATTACCTTTAAAAAAATTTTTCTATAGGCGCAGGTGTGGCTATGTGGTAAGTAACTTGCTTACCAACCACATGGTTCCGGGTTCAGTTCCACTGCGTGGCACCTTGGGCAAGTGTCTTCTACTATAGCCTCGGGCCAACCAAAGCCTTGTGAGTGGACTTGGTAGACGGAAACTGAAAGAAGTCCGTCGTATATATATATATATAT
>NC_068988.1:86616926-86618528 GCF_001194135.2 Octopus bimaculoides
TGTCTGTGTGCCAAATCGCTTGACAACCGTTGCTAGTGTGTTTACGTCCCCGTCACTTAGCAGTTCGGCAAGAGTGACCGATTGAATAAGTACTAGGCTTACAAAAAATAAGTCCTGGAGTCGATTTGTTCGACTAAAGGCGGTGCTCCAGCATGGCCGCAGTCAAATGACTGAAACAAATAAAAGAATAAAAGAATAATGTATCAAATAGATGTAATTTTGGGGGCTGGATCCGAATTTGTTATTCATTTATTCCAGTAAAAAATTTTTGCAAAAATATTACAGGTTGTTCAAAGTTTGATAGTTTCCAGAATTTTCAGCCAATCAAAAGACAGCACGTTCGCTGCCTCTTCTATCATCAGCGGTGGAAGCATCGGCATGTCAAAACATTGGTACTTCCCTTGTACACGCACACACATATACTCACGCAGAGTTGAAACGCTGATTTCTTTTTTCAGCGTTGAATGTCCACCATCCCACTTTCATTGCACACACACACACACACACACACACACACACACACACACACACACACACACACACACACACACACACACACACACACACACACACATACCTCCCATTTACATGCACACACATATACTCACACACAAGCATCTTCCTTTCTCATTCATATGTTGTGACGGAGAAAAACACAAGAGTATTATTTATAGTAAGAAGATCATCTTTCTCGTATCTCCTTCTTCTCTTTATCCGCATGCGCAGCATCTTTGGTTATTATGGAAACAGATATTTTTGCCAGCGTGATGAGTAAAATACTCGCTTATGATTGGCTGAAATACCCAAATTTTGCAAATTTTAATGGCTAATAACTCTTTAATCATGGATTTATAGGAACAACGAATTTCATTTTCATAATTAGTATACAAAACTTAACCCATATACCAAATTTGAAAACAATTGGAACAAAATTGTAAACAGTGATGAAAACCACAAAGATCCGAAACGGTGCTCCACTATGGCCGCAGTCAAATGATTGAAACAAGTAGAAGAATAAAAGAATAATTGAATATTAAAAAAGGATGTCACTAACCTCTGTGGAAGAAGTTTTTATATAGTGCTTTGTGTTTCGTGTATTTTGTGTGTAAGCGCTTTCATTTTTCAATTTTACAAACACACGTGTTCCGGGCTAATGCGTAAATAGGAAGTTGCTTGTTTGTTGATTTCTGGCACATAGGTAGATCATATGCTCTGAAGTTCAAGTAAGGCTGGAATTTTTCGAAAACTCGATAATACTCAGTTGGCATCGATTTTTGTGAGCTCAATCGGGCGTTTGAATGGAAATTCCCATAACGATATTATTTTTCCTGCATCTTTTGCATTTTTTGTCGGATTTTTATGAAAATCGATGAATGAGCGAGGCTTATGGCAGTGAGTTAGTGTTAGTATATGGCGTTGACAAAAAAATCGATAATTGCGCCTGAGTAGTGATTTTATAAAATCAATAGGCTTTTTGCGTGCAAGTACTCATAGGGATTTTATTTTTGGCCGTAACTTTTATATTTTTCATCCGATTTTAATGAAATTTGAGATTTAGGTAAATTTTGTGGTAGGGGAGACAGTAAAGGCTTTAATTTAATT
>NC_068988.1:86619539-86620318 GCF_001194135.2 Octopus bimaculoides
ATATATAGTGGTGAGTGCTTTTCTTCGAAAAAGTGAAGTGATGTAGACATGCAGATGCCACTCCTTTTATCACAATAAACGGCTGCACGAGTTCGAATCCAGATACAGCTTACGCTTCCCAAATATGTAGAACAAGTAATTCAAACCAATACTGCGTCGGTGATTAACCTGAGAATCCTCATGAGTGGCGATGCATCATTCCGCGTGCATATTACTTAGATAGCAACCTTGTGCAAGCAACAGTAAAGTTATTTGGTTGCAGGCCCCTTTTGAGTCTTCTTATTATCACTGGGTCACACATAGTCCCCGGATGGTAACATTGATTTCAAGGCCTTCCCAGATGCATTCAGAATACAGGAAGAGAAAACCAGGCTGCTTCTATGTCAAACATTCGTTCTCCGTCGTCTGGATAACTTCTCCTAACTATGGTTGCCACAAAGCATCAAACTAACTGCGAAACTCGATTCAATCCAACGCCCCACAGCAGGATCGCCTAGGCGTCACATATGAGCTTCTGGGAGGCTAAAAGTACTAAGGCTCCACTCCTTACAGACAAAACATGAAAGATATGCAGTTATACACACACACACACACACACACACACACACACACACACACACACATACACATACACACGCACACACATATATACATATTACTGCACATCTTTCACGTTTCGTCTCTAAATATATGTAGTAATATATGTATATACATATATATATATACACACACATATATATATATATATACACACACACACACACACACACACACACACA
>NC_068988.1:86625116-86626015 GCF_001194135.2 Octopus bimaculoides
GTTTGTCTGTCTTTGTTTGTCCCCTCTGTGTGGAGCCCCTTGTGGGTAGTAAAGAAATAACACACAAAAGAAAGATAGATTGATAGATACAACTGAGTGGGCAAACAAAAATATGAGACACTGCCTAGTGCGTTTATTTATTTTGATAAGCCTGGTACTTATTCTATCAGTTTTTTTTCTTGTCAAACCAGTAAGTTATGGGGATGTAAATAAACGAACAGCCGTTGTGAAGCAGTGATGAGGGAGAAACAGAGAGACAAAGACACACACATACACTTACATATATATATACATATATATACGATTGATTTCTTCCAGTTTCTGTCTACAAAATCCACTCACAAGGCTTTGGTTGGTCTGAGGCTATAGCAGAAGACACATGCCAAGTCACCACACAGTGGTACTGAACCCAGGACCATATGTTTTGGAACCAAGTTTCTTACCACACACCCACACCTACACCTATGTATATGTGTGTGCATGTGTGTGTGTATGGGTGTATATATATGTATGTATATATGTGTGTGTATATATATATGTGTACATATTACATGTACATCTATATATATATACATCTACATATATGTTTGTATGCATGCCTGTATATATGTGAGATAATAGTTTCACTTTAATAGTTTCAGTATTAAAGTGAAACTATTAAAGTGAAAATATCTGACATTACAATAGAGTGATGTTATTGTTTCACTTTCGCCACATAATACTGAAATAGTGGAGGAGATATGATATTGCTCTGGGCTCGCACTACATGGACCTTCAGTAAGGCATGTATAAAATTTGAATGAAATTGGTTGTGTAGTTCTCGAGTTTTAGGGATTTACACAGACACACAGACATTCTCATCTTTATATATATATATATATATATATATATATATATAT
>NC_068988.1:86626263-86629617 GCF_001194135.2 Octopus bimaculoides
GTGTGTGTGTGTGTGTGTGTGTGTGTGTGTGTGTGTGTGTGTGTGTGTGTGTGTGTGTGTGTGTGTGCATGTATGTATGCATGTATGTATGTATCTATGTACATATGTATGTATATAGGCATCCACCGCGTTACGTTTACCTCAGGTTACATCATTTCGATCTTACGAAAACTCGTATTACATAATTTTAAATTGTTAATTTAAAAATATCAGTTTCTTGTTAGCTCAATGTCCACTGCGTTTTAGTTAAGACCAAAGTATATGGTTAAAGACCTGAGAAACTATGATGGTACACACATACCTTCACACCCATACACATATGTATATATAATGTATGTATATGTGTGTATGTATGTGTATGTATGTATGTATGTATGTATGTGTGTGTGTGCGTGCGTGTGTGTGTGTGTGTGTGTGTGTGTGTGTGTGTGTGTGTGTTGCTGTCATCAATAGGAACAAAACTACCAACAGTAACAGTAATATGTAATATGACCTTGAAAAGCAAATCCATTTCAATAAAAACAAATAATGTGGTATCCTAGTGTATTTTAAAAGTTGAGAGGATTGACTTGAGATTGAACACCTACAACAATGCAATTAGCGAAAACAACATAACCACCACACCACCAACAATACCCACCATCACAAACATCTAAACCAATGCAACCCACATCATCGCCTCTATCGACCCACCAACTTTTGAATCCAACTGGGTAAACAGATGTCAGCATGTACACCAACGCACGTATGTGTATGAGTGAGTGAGTGAGTGTGTGTGTGTATGTGTGTGTGTGTGTGCGTGTGTGTGTGTGTGTGCGCGTGTGTGTGTGTGCGCGCGTGTGTGTGTGTGCATGAGTGTTCGTGTTTGAGCGTGCGTGTGTGTGCGTGTGTGTGCGCGCCGTTATTTTTACTCGTACTCTTCTATCAGCTAATTGCAGCCATATTGTACTTTCTGTCCCTGACTCCTCTACTTTTTCATCTCATTTTCATTATTTCATGAATAGGAAGAATAAGGCAGTTGTGCGAAAAGCAACCGTAAAGAGATTACACTGGACATCAAACTTGATGTTTAAAAAACTCTTGATGCAGAAGTAAAACTTTGTTATATTGCCAAAACATTAAATCTTGCAACTTCTACAGTGAGAACAAAACGTAACAATGGGGCAAAAACTATTCTGTGCTCAAAAACTATTCTGTTAACTGTCCCGATCTTATTTTCCCACAGATCTGAAGTGATGCTTAAAATGGAACTTTTGAGTGCATGGGTCGAGATTCAGAATCGGTGTAGTGTGGCGATAAACACGATGGTATTTCCAAAAAAAGAGTCAAAAGTTTATACGACAATTTGCAGCAAAAGGGTGAAACTTCTCATGAAAAAGCTTGTTTTTTAGCCAGTAAAGGTTGGTTCGAAAGGCTTGAGAAGCACATTAAGTTGCACAACATAAAAATGACTGGTGAAACTGCGCTGATACAAAGGCTACTGCTAATTGTTCTGGGTAGTTGAAGAAAATGATTGCTGAAAGGGGACTACACACCAGAGCAGATGTACAATGTTGAATGAGACTGCACTTTTCTTGAGAAGAAAAATCAACACCAGGATTTAAAGCTTCTAAAAATCGTCTGGCACTTTGAGAAAGAAATGCCGCTGGTGATTTGAAATTAAAACCCATACACGTGTAACACTCCGAAAATCTAAGGGCTTTCAAAAGTTACACAAAGTATAATCTACCTCTGATTTGGCGTTCAAATAAGAAGGCATGGACGACTAAGGCTCTTTTCAAAGAGTGGTTTACAAACGTTTTTCTTTTTTTTTTTTTTTTTTTTTTTGCAGGAGAAAGGTACAGTGTTAGACATAATATTTCCAAAAAAGCATTGCTTCTTTTAGACAATGCAGCGGCCCACCTAGAGAACTTAGATGAACTTAGATGACCTTCACCAAGGATACAACTTCTTTGTTCTAGTCAATGGATTAAGTTGTGATGGCTGACTTCAAGGTATATCATATGAATAGAACTTCCAAACATCATGAAAGTAATTGACAAGGAGGATAAACGTAGTCAGAGGTTTCTGGAATAGATTCAGCATAATTGATACTGTGGATAATATAGCTGAGTCATGGGATGAAGTGAGACCTTCAATTTTGAATAGTGCTTGAAAAAGTATATGGCCAGACTGTATCCGTGGTATTGCAAGTTTTCCGGAAGCAGAAAATTTACTTCAAATTTGGAAAGGCATTGTGACACTTACAAAGGGTGTAGGATTTGAAGAAGTTATAGAGAATGAGGTGAGTGAGTTGCTAGTGTCCTAGAGAGAAAGTTTATCTAACGTGGAGCTGATGCTGTGAGAAAAAGAACAGGTTGAGGATACAGATAAGACAACGGAAGTTCCACATACACCACTTAAATTGACTTAAAAAACTATTGTTAAAGGGTTGGCACTTACAGAAGAAGGTCTGCAGGTTTTTGTTGATAATGACTCTAATCATGACCGCAACATAAAAATTGCAAAAGAAGTTTACAATGAGCTCAGTTCCGATACTGAGCTGTACAAAGAGATCATGCGTTATAATCAACAACTTTTGCATAAGATTTTCAACTCTCAAGATATAAGAGAGTAAATATCATCCCTCAACCTCCTAGTAATAATGCTAATTCCACCACCACACCTCACATACTTGTCTACATCTTTTGTGCTAAGAACGTACTCTTACGATATTATGATTCTTATTAACTCCTCTTAGAATATTCTTGTGTCTTATGTATCTACGGGGTGGTATCAAAACGTTTCCGGACTAGTTCTGTAGCGCGCCAACAGATGACAGCACACTGTTGCATGCACATTGAAAAGCAGCAGTGACCTTTAAGAGGCAGTTGGCCGAGTGTCATCGTTGTGTTCACTTTGCAAGTTGTTAGATTTGTGTTGTGAAATTTGTGTTTTTGTGACCAAGTGTATACTGTGGTCTGCGATTTTGTCATGGACAAGAACAAAAAGCTAACGTGAAATTATGCGTTAAACTTTGGAAGTCTGCTACAGAGACATTGAGCACGCTTCGGCAAGTTTACGGCGACGAGGCAATGGGTCGTATGCAATGTTTCGAAAAAGTTCGAAAGCGGGAGAACGTTCCTGGAAGACGGTGAGCGATCTGGAAAACCTGTCACAACCGTTACTCCCGAAAATCTGTTGTGCATCGAGAATTTGTCCCCCCCACCCCACCAGGGCCAGGCCGTCAATTCTGTGTTCTACTGCGACGTTTTGAAGCGTTTGAAGGAGGACATTCGGCGAAAGCGATTGGATCTTTGGAGCGCAAAGAATTAGATTCTTCACAACAACAATGCACCCTGTCACCGAGCTCTC
>NC_068988.1:86630404-86634585 GCF_001194135.2 Octopus bimaculoides
AGAGAGAGAGAGAGAGAGAGAGAGAGAGAGAGAGAGAGAGAGAGAGAGAGAGAGAGATGCCATAAAATAGGCACATGCGAACTTGAATTATAGGAGTTACAAATCAGAGAGCTCTATGCTGATCAACAGCAGTTTAAAGGTGAGAGAGAAAAAAGAGAGGAGAAAGAAAAGATTTACTGAAGTGTTAGAATGAGTGAACGGAAAATCAAAGAGAGGAGTAAAGAGTTACAGTAAGAGTGTGTAACGGGCAGAAGGTAGCTTGAGAGAAAGGATATGAAAGTTAGAGAGAGGGGGAACAGAAATAGCAGACGGTAGTTTGATAGTGATAGAATTAGAAAAGAAATAGAAGATATTTTGTAGGAGATATATAGTTAATGAGAGACCTTGATGGTTGATGGTATTTTAAGTGATATATTACAAAAAGTGAGATAGTATGATAGTAACAGGGATAGATAGGTAGAGAGAGAGAGAGAGAGAGAGAAAGTGAGATAGTGAAATAGTAAAGCTTGTAGACGATAGTTTATGAGAGAGAGGTGAAGTGAGAGAATAAAGCCAATGAGTGATAGGGGGGATTAGAGAGTAAGGCTAGCAGACGATAGTTTAGGGAAGGGAGAGAGAGTGAGAGTGAGAGTGAGGGAGAGAGAGAGAGAGAGAGAATGAGAGAAAGTGAGAGTAAAGCTTGTAGATGACTGTTTGAGAGATTAAGGGATACAAAGGAGGAAAGTGAGAGACTAAAGCTTGTAAACGATAATTTGAGAGAGTAAAGCTTGTTGGCGATAGTTTGAGTGAGAGAGAGAAAATGAGCGAGAGATGGAACTAGAAAGTAAGAGAGAAATGGGGGCGCTTGAATGTCTAAATGTCATATAAAATGATGATATAGATAGAATAAGAAAAGGAAAAGAGAAAAGCAAAAAAAAGTAAGAGAGAGACAGGGAGAGGAAAGGGTCGTGAATAACATAGTGAGAGGAAGGCCAAATGTGTATGAGAGAGAGAGAGGGATGAGAGAAAAATAAAAGAGAGGAACGGTTAGAGCGATAGTGGGAGGCAAAAGGATAGGCAGTGATATGATGAGAGAGAGAGAGAATGTTAGAGAGAGTAGAAGGTGGAGTAAAAGATATAAAAAGGAAAAAGAGAGAGTAAGTGTGAGGAGGACAGATAGAGTAAGAAAAGACGCGGGTAGGAGGGGGGAGAGAATGTAAAAGAGAATAAAATAATGCCAATTGAGCGAATAAGCTGACAATGAGAAAAGAGAGAGAGAGAGGGGGAGGAAGAAATGAAAGAAAGAAAGAGAAAGAGAAAGAAAGTGAAAGAGTGTATTTCTGCGTATTTTGTACGAATAATGGGTAAAACTTCAATTTAATGTTTGTCAGTCTGTATCTTTCTAGCAAGTTTGTCTACTACATGTTTATCTGTTTACGTCTGTTTATTAAAATATCTCTTAACCTACCTATCAGTTTATTTGTCTGGCAATCTACCTACACACATACACACACACGTGTGTGTGTGTGTGTGTGTTGCGTATGTGTGTGTATTTATCTACTTATTTACATATTTTAATATCTTTTTTTGTTATCACTCGGGTTATAGAAACCTTTACAATCATTCATATCTATCTATCTACCTATCTATCTACCTATCTATCTATCTATCTATCTATCTATCTATTTATCTATCTATCTATCTATCTGTCTGTCTGTCTGTCTATCTTCCTGTCAACCTTATTTATCTATTCCTGTACCTAGTTATCTGTCTTTCTAACTGTCTAAACAATCTGTCAGTCAATCTATATTTATCTCCTGTCTGTCTAGCTATACACATCTACATATCTCTTAGTTTCTTTCTACCTACCTACCTATCTACCTATCTATCTATCTATCTATCTACCTACCTATCTATCTATCTATCTATCTATCTATCTATCCATCTATCTATCCATCTATCTATCTATCTATCTGTCATTATCCTTAAGCCACACCTACCTCTTCTCCCACCTTCGTTTCTTTCTCTACAGGTTGGTTCTGACAATTGACTCTCAGTTGCATGTCCACACACACACACACACACACACATATATATATACACGAAAATTTGTTGTAGTTTTGTCTTTATTCCTTTGTTCACCGTACTTCGCTAAACTAAGTATACACACCTAAGTTTTAAGAAATAAATTTATCTTATACGCACACACACACACACACACACACATACACACGTGTGTGTGTGCGCGCGTGTGTACTAGCGCCGAGAATATTACACGAACGAGTCCAAAGACGCAGTATTCGGTGGCACGTATTTGCTAATATTTAAGACCTCTGTTCGTTGTCTTTGTTTTTAACCTTACCTCTATTTATCTCACGACCTACCTACCTACCTACCTACCTACCTCCCTACTTCATACATATCTTGTGTGCGTATGTGTACATATATATATATATATGTACACACACACACACATATATATATGTCTATGTATATATATATATATATATATATATATATATATATATATATATATATATATATATATACCTTTCTATTTTCTTTGTAGCTGTCTTCTTCTTCCTCCCGCTCTTTATCTGTCTGTCATCAATTTAAATTGGGCGGAGCTTATAAGTCACACTCCACCTTCCACTCCACGTGCGTTTCACTCACAAACATCCTTTTCTTTCTTTTTCTTTTCATTTCTCGTCGTATACCTTCACTCACTCTTGAGCAGTCTGACTGACTGACCTGTCAGACGTTTGAGTTGAGTTAAGTTTATGGCTGTCCAGCCGTGACCATCTGGTCGTTTATACAAAACGTACTACAAGATTCAAATATATCTTTTTTTTTTGAAAGTAGTAAAGTAATAAGGTAGTGTGTGATTTGGTGAAGTAGTTTTTTTTTTAACCCTGGGTCAATCTTAAATGAGCAGTTCATTATAATAAAAGGCATTCGTATCGTAAAATATCCCTTTTTATGGCGTTATGCAAGGACTATATTTGCTAATATGTTCTTCCCTTACTTAAGACATTAGGATTTCATTTATGTGAGATTTAGCTGATATTTCTAGTAAATCCAGCACCGCGAACTGGCTTCCCTTATTGCCTCGTGGTGTAGCGAAGTGTCATATAGTGTTGTGAAATATTCACTTCACCTCACCTCTCTCAATGTCAATCAGTTGAGTGAGTGGTGAGTGAGTGAAGAAGTAGCAGGAGACACTATAACTATTACCACCACCATCTCTACTTATGGCCGTTACCTCAAACACCGCTACTACTACTACCACCACCATCATTACCATTATCATTGGCATTGCGGCTATCATTACTACCTCCTCCACCACCACCACCAACAACAACACCACCGTTACCACGCCACTACCAGCATCACCACCACCTCTAACACCATTATCTCTGTTACTACTACTACTACTACTACTACTACCAACAACAACTTTCCAAACAACGACAGACTTGACATATTAATGATAATAAGAAGCAAATAGAAAGAAAGCATACATTTATACACACACATACACACGCACACACACTTATATATATCTATCTATCTATCTATATATATATATATATATATATATAGAGAGAGAGAGAGAGAGAGAGAGAGAGAGAGAAAGAGAGATACTGAAAGAGAGAGAAGAAAAACACCGATACATACAGGATACACACACACACATATATATATATATATATATATAGAGAGAGAGAGAGAGAGAAGAAAAACACCGATACATACAGGATACACACACACACACACATACATATATATATATGTGTGTGTGTGTGTATCTATATGTATATACATACACTCACACACATAGAGTGAGAGGAAGACGGGAAACCCAAACTACTAAACAACAAGGCAAACATCACCACGAGTGGCCCAGTGATATATCATGCTTATTTGAACTCGGAACAGTCAGCCAAGCCAGTTTGGCAGTTTATGCTCGCTCACCGTGGCGTTGTTTCATTCTTCTGTCAATCTCTCACTCATTCTCCTCTCACTCACTCACTCACCCCCCCGCTATCAGTTTGACTATCTTTCTCTCTCTCTTTCTTCTCCCCCCCCTCCCTTCCCATCAATTCGACATCGTTCTTTTGACAACTGTTCCTCTTGCCACAATAACAAAATGGATAAGGACGAGCAAAGCGCTATTTTAGCTTTGCTATCACTTCAATACC
>NC_068988.1:86635313-86635567 GCF_001194135.2 Octopus bimaculoides
AAGTACTACACACGTATATATATATATCCACATGCGTATATAGTTTCATACGCACGTGTGTACTTGATATATGCATTAATGTTAACAATGTGTATGAACATTTCTAATTGACAAGGAAAGCCTTTGTTTCTTTTTTTCCGTCTGTGCCACTTCGATTTGAACACCCGCATGCGTTTATTCATGCATATGTGTGATCTAGCTATCTATCTATCTATCTACCTCTATCCCCCCCTCTCTCTCTCTCTCTCTCTCTC
>NC_068988.1:86635862-86639008 GCF_001194135.2 Octopus bimaculoides
ATATATATATATATATATATAATGCTGTATGGAGTGGTGTATATACATTTGTTTTTATGTTAGAGCTGGTGAAGAAAAGAGTAAAGCAAATGAACGTGTGTGAAATGTCTACACTGCAAGCACGTGGTTTAGCTCTAGGCAGATTGCAACATGTGTATGGACAGTTTTGGTTTCGTGATGGTAATTGTCATAGCTAAGGCTTTCTACTTGGCACTTAGATGTACACAAACACCGCTATATGTATATATATATATATACACACACACACACACACACACACACACACATATACATATATATATATATACATATATATATATATATGTGTGTGTGTGTGTGTGTGTGCGCACACATGTATAACACATGCTGGTATTTCTGTTATATTTTTTCGTTATCATTTGAAATTTTACATCCGTCTTTTGTTCTTCAACTGTAAAGCTCTGGCGAGTGTATAACGTGCTTGTTGTTTTAATATGAATATTCAGTGTTTTATAATATGTATATAGATAGATATAAAATCTGAATTAATGTCTTGTTTATTGGTAAGAGCTTTTTCGTGTCGATGCTGTAAGTGCGTGTGTGTATGTGCTTATATAAACACACGCATGTGTGTTTATGTATGTATGTATGTATGTGTGTTGTGTATGTATGAATAGGTATATGTGAATAACAGCAAGTTCTAATTTTGTGTCTTTGTTTATCTCAGGGCCTGTATATAATGCATGTGTGTATACATGCTTCTTGAGTTCGAATTTTGACATTTTGTTGATAGATTTAAAGACATTCTCTTCATACACAAACACACATACATGTAGCTCTTTCTACTTACACATACACACACGCACTAAGGTTATATAAACGTGTACGCACATACATGACCTTGTGTCATGTATAGACTTACACGTGTATCTGCTGATAGGGGGGGGGCGAACAATAGTGTATGATAGGATATTATTTAACAGGTATTTCTTTGTCTTAATGTTGTTTATCATATATACGTTTGCTTATATACACACACACACATGTATAGATATGTAGAGAACGTTTAACAATGAAAACCTCATCCGGGATATATACTATGTATATATATCGATAATAAACTGAAGACCACATGGATATATATATATATATACACAGTATGTTTTAATGGACCTCGCTTGTTAATAATAACACGTCTTGACTTTAGCTTGTGTGTGTGTGTATGTATGCGTATATATAGATATAGATATATTCGTGTGTGATTAGTCAGTTAAACAATGACACATTATTTGTTGCTCATGCTGATGGTTTGTCCTTGGGTAAACCCCCCCCCTTTTTTTTCTTTCTTTCTTTCTGTTTTTCACAGCTGTCATTCTTGGGTGCCTCCTCCCCCCTCTCTTTCTCGGTTTCTAATACAGCTGTTGTCATTGGGTAACCTGTAGTGCACCAGCTTGGGCAACCTGTAGTGCACCAGCTTGGGCAACCTTCATTGCCTTTGTTTATTTCACCTTCGTTAACTTACGACCAACTACCACCTCCTCACTAGTATTCTATTCTACTTTGTCTCTATCGGCACATTAATTAATAACCACCACGCCACTGCCGCCAACGCTGATACTATTACGACCATGACCATCACTGCTGATTCGGTACACCCCCCTCCTCTACTTTAGTGCTTATCTCTAGCATCAGAATGATATACAATGTTTATTATTCATCTCATGATATAACTTTCGCTCATGGTGAAATAGGTAGTGTCATTGTTATGTTTTGTGCTGAAGGCTAATAGTGAGTAGGTCTTTGATCAAAGGCATTCCGGCCGTGACCCTCTACAACTTTATTTTCTAGGACTATATATTTATTTATTGCTTCTTTGTTCAAGCAAGACGTTAAAGGTGGTGTTTGGGAGCGGTGGTATGGCTGCTATTTCTAGCTGGTTGAGCGACAGCTTACCGACTGCTTCTGTTGGTTCGCAGTGGAGTGTCTCGGAGAGAGAGAGAGAGACCAGCATCAATGGACTTGACATTTCACGGTGTTGTAACTTGATCTTGGTTTCAATGTCGATGCGTGTGTGTAGTTTTACCTGTGTCATGTTTGCCTCTCTCCCTCTATCTATCTATCTATCTATCTAAACACATATATTCGTGCGCGTGTGTTTATTTAAAATTCATTAACGATATAGGTTAATATCAATGATTTATATGTGAATATTTAAAATTCTTTTTGAAATCCATTGAGTTTAATATAAATGATGCGTGCGTGAGCGCGTGTTCAAATTTCCTAACCCTGAATTCATGAGTCTTGAATGTGTGTATGTATAATATTATATGTGCACATTTACGTAATGCGTGTATGCATGCAATATATAATTACATACAAATGTATATATACGCATACATTACGTGAATAGTCTTATGCGAATTTTCTTTGTCTTCGCGCATACACAGTTACACATAAAGCTAGCTGATATAATCTATATTTTACACACATTCTTCTGTGCATTGATTGCCTTTCAATGCATTAATATACACACTCACACGCAGTCTACTGCTTCTCTTTCACTCTACACTCTCCCTCGCAAACTAAATATAACTCCCGTCTCCTTCACCGCCATGCGATAACAGAATATCAACAATAAACAGCATCAGCACTATCATAGTCCATCAGTCACCACCACCACTATATACCGTACCGCCACCACCACAACACCACCAGCGGCAGCAGTAGTCGCCACATCTCTCATCGTCAGCAGTCATCACCGAAAACCTTTGTCTAGGCCGAACATATTTAGCAATTGTTGCTTCTGACGTTATTGTTTACTGTTCCAAGCTGTGATTTGAACGCGTGTACCTTTGACTTCGGGCACGAATTCCACCTATTCTTAATTCACCCATTGCACTTATCCTAAAAACAAAAACGGAAATTTAAAACAAAAGAAAGGAAGAAAAAAAAACAGGACCTGCTTTGTTTGGGGGTATTTATATATAGAGAATGATCTTTTGTTTGTTTTATGAATATATATATGCAAGCGACTGGCTTTGTCTTACCGGTCGGCCTTATATATATATATATACATATATATATATACATATATATATATATACATATATATATATATACATATATATATATGTATATATATATATGTGTATATATATATATATATA
>NC_068988.1:86639181-86641447 GCF_001194135.2 Octopus bimaculoides
ATATATATATATATATATATATATATATATATATATATATATATATATATATATACACACGCGCAGTGCCGTCTGAAGACGGGGTCAAACTGGGCAGTTGCTACACGGGTCTTGTGGCTTGTCGTCAATAAGTAAATACTATAAGGGCGCGGAGCATTGATTAGCCCGGTGGCCTATAAAATGCTTGCTAAGATGCACAAGGGTAGAGGAAAGTAGTTTTTTTTTACTTTCATGAGTTTCGGCCACTTCACTGCGACCTTGATGTGGTTACCAGCACTAGAGTAAGAGGAAGGTTCAGTGTGTCTGACTTCGTGTGGTGTAAGGTTTATCTGGGATTTTTACAACAGTATAAAGTCCATATGGACGTTTAAACATGTTGACATCTACTTAACGTGGAGCGATCCTTTATATTTAGCGACAGGTGATATTGAATTAAGCGTAGAGGTGATTTCGGACCGTTTAAATATTTCGGTGTCTGCACCTCCTTGATGGTGAGGGTGAATGAGGAAGACCTTTAACTCTTTGAAGTCCACTTCTGAAATTCGCATTGCTTTCAATGTCAAAAAATAAGTTTACCAGTAACTCTCCGTCCCTTACTCTAGATTGTATATAGAGAAAACGTGAATTTTAAAACAAAGCTATCAGTTAATCCTCTTTCATGCCGTCGTTTTACGGACGTGTAGGACTAGTCACCAAACGTGACCTTTTTTCTGGCTGGTGGCGAAATCATTAGAAGCTCCTTAGTTAATTTTAGTGGTTTAATTAGAGGAATAAGGCATATAGCATGTAAATATGTGTACATACATATGTAATTATATTAAACACTATAAAAATAACCGTATTATGATTTAAGTAAATAACCTATTTAGTTTTTCTGTTCTTCCGTTGACAACCTCCATTCGCCCAGAATATTTTCAGTTGTACGTATTTGAAGTCTCAGCTTTAAATCTAGAGGCAAGCGAGCTGGTAGAATCGTTAGCATGCCGGGCAAACTGCTTAGCGGCATTTCGTTTTTACGTTATGAGTTCAAATTCCGTCGAGGTCGACTTTGACTTTCATTCTTTCGGGGTCGATAAAATAAGTACCAGTTAATCACTGGGGTCGATGTAATCGACTTAATTCCTTTCCCAAATTTGCTGGCCTTGTGCTAAAATTTGAGACCAATATATATGGATCATAAGGCGGCAGAATCGTTAGCACGCCGGACAAAATGCAAGATGGACGAAATACCGCTAAGCATTTTGTCCGTCTTTACGTTCTGAGTTCAGATTCTGCCGTGGTCGACTTCGATTTTTCATCCTTTCAGGATCGATAAACCAAGTTGAGCAATGGATTCGATATAATCAACTGACCCCGCTCCTGAAATTGCTGGCCTTGTACCAAAATTTGAAGCCAGTGTAATGGAATATTTAAATGCTATAAATAAATAAATAAATAAATAAATAACGGTGCTGGGGAGGAGGAATCTATACAATTCAATATATTTTTGTCTTTCTGACCCCGTCAGCAAATCCTTACCGTGCTTGACGAAGTAATTCATGAACAGATCATTCACTTACTGACTGAAGCGAACCTGCGTTATCCAGTTGATGTCTAGAATTTTTCTTAACATGTACATGTATAGCGAACAATGAAATGGAAAGAGTTCTACAGGCAAACTGTTATTGCAACGTCACAAATAGACCCGATTGACGAGATCCGGAGTTTCAAGTTAATATCTAGTCATGCATGAATCTTCGGAAATCCCTTCAAAATGAAAACTGGTTTACCATGTAAATGGTTTGGCAGTCGTCTTCTATTCACTTTGTTCTTCACCATTTTATGTGCATAAAACGAAAGATCTTCAAATGCAAGTCTTTAGACTGAGTTGTCAAAATTTCAGTTAAAAATGTTTTTAATTTATAATAAGTGCGTGCTAAAGTGTCTTTTTTGTGTCAAACAACACGTAAATACTAAGTTTCATCTCAGAAAGTTCAATGACCAAGTGAAAAGAGAATCCAATACACATGTACTCACACAAATCAAGCTATTTTCTGTGTTTGTGTGTGTAGCTTCCTGTATGTCTCATCTAAATTAGCTATGCAGGTTGTGGCGTATGGCAAGCGCCTTTGTTATTTATGTTCGCAGTTCGTAATATATATGTCGCTGTGTGTGTATCAACTACGAAGTATTTATATAATCGCTATAACTGCTCATTTCCATTTTTTTTTTTTTTTAATTCGATTTAAATGTTGATTTCGACGATTTAATATATCAGTTTTTTTTT
>NC_068988.1:86641467-86642726 GCF_001194135.2 Octopus bimaculoides
TTTTTTTTTTGGGGGGGGGGGTTGCATAACAAATTGAATGTATTTGTGTTCTTGATATGGTCAAACTTAGAGGGTTTGACCCGAGCAAAAAGAAAATAGAGTAATAGGTGTTTGACCCTTGATATTTCGTCTGTTCTTACTTATCTGGTTTCTATTGCGGCATATGTAAACAACATTCGATTCTCTTTGCCTTTTCCGCTGACGAAGGAATCGCATAGCCCTTAAATGTTATGAAGCGCTGGCTGTCATCAGGACAATGTGTCCGGAGATAGACTATAACTCTATATATATCAGTCTCAATTATGCAGCCTGATTTTATTCAGTAGTGGTTCTTTCAGTTAACCGAATATGTAATGTGAGCGTGTCATGAATGTTTACGAAAACATGAGTGTTTTGAAATATGAACTGGTCTTAAATATGTACACTGGCCTGTCTGTGTATATGTCGTGTGTGTGTGGCTGCGTGTTTCGGAGTTCAAGCATGTATTTAATAATCTATATATGCGTTCTAAGCTCTCCTTATCTTTTCCTATATATTCTTTTTATTCGTTTCAGTCCTAAGGCTGTGTGCGTTTGCATGTGTATGAGTGTGTACGAGTGTGTTTATGGTGTAAAAAAATCAGCCTTGTTTGTTTGTGCCCCTCCCAGGCCTTGTAACATGTCGGTTCGATAAGATATTGAAAAACTAAGTACTAGGGGGTCGATCAAACTATTGGTGTCCCAGCATAGTCGTAGTTTCATGCAATTGACGTCTTTTGTGCTGCTATACACATGTATGTTCACACACACACACACGTGTGTGTATATCTGTCTCGTCTGTAGAGTAATACATCTACTTTAACCTTTGTTAGCGTGTTGTGTGTGTGTGTTTATCCCTGACTATGCATATGTCAATCTACTGCCTCGGTATGAATGTATCTACTGGGTGTTTGTATGTGTCGTGAGAGAGAGAGAGAGAGAGAGAGAGAGCTGTTATATATAATAATTTGTATGCATGTTGTAACACATGCAGAAACACACACACACACACGTTCTTTTTTGTTTCAGTCATTTGACTGCGAACAAATCAACCCCAGGACGTTTTTTTTTTCTAAGACTACCACTTGAGGACGTAAACTCAGTAACACCGGTGATGGGGAGAAAAGGCACACATACAGGACAGGCTTCTTTCAGTTTCCGTCTACCAGATCCACTCACAAGGCTTCGCTCTTCCTGAACCTATTGTAGAAGAAAGACACTTGCCCATGGAACCACGCAGTG
>NC_068988.1:86642974-86645555 GCF_001194135.2 Octopus bimaculoides
GACCCTTGCTTTATAACTTTCCTCGATTAAAATTATATATACTTATACACATAATCTATACACGTTTTTCTTTGTCTAGCCAGTTTTCACCTCCTCCTCCTGATTGTGTTGCTATATTGATCGTACACGCACAGACATGCACACAGCCCTCTCTCTATCTCTCTCTGTGCGTGCATGTTGTAGTGTTATACGTATGTGTGTGTGTGTCCACATGTTTTTAATGTGTGTTGCTGCCAGTATTGATTCGCGCCTGTCACTCACGTCTTAAGTGAGTACACGTGTATAATAGTGCGTATGTGTGAAAGTACGCACGTGTGTATGTGTGCGCGTGTGCGTGCGTGTTTCGATGGTAATTCCCGTCACTTCTTGCTATATAATCGCACTCTTTGTCATATTACGTTTTTTGTTTTCTGATTATTATTTTTTTTAAAGCATGCTTGGTTATGTTGTAACATGTGATGTTGACTGTAAGAAGACCTCTGTTGTGTGTGTGTGTGTGTGTTTAGATTTAAATATTCATTTGCTTTTTATCTTTTTATGCATAACTGTGTGTGTATGCGTGTGTGTGTGTGCATACACATGCTGTCACATCCGCTTCACACAGGCACGTGTAAAATGAGCATCGTTGAGTGTGTACTCATATCGTGTGTGTGTGTTTGTAATATATATTTCACTCTCAGAAGACTTATGTTTGCTCACACACACACACACACACACACACACACACACAAACACACGCTTATATATATAATATATATATGACAGATTAGTTATCTCGACTGTTTCCTGACGAAGCATATCTCTAATAAACTCTCTGACAAGCTTTATATGTCAGTGGTATATACAGATCGGATTTTCTTCTGTATCAATTTTATCCTCCACACAAGTGCGCTTAGACCTCCCCCCCACCTTCTTTCTCTGTGTCTCATTGTGTTGTGTGCATACTTGCGATATACTTAGTTACGTCCCTTCGCATTCGGGTTTCAAATCTAACCAAGTCTCGATCCAAACACACACACACACACACACACACACACACACACACACAATTTTCTCCTCCAGACTAAATATGTCCCGTTCTGTAATGTGTCGAACAAAATGTCTTGCTGTATTTCTCGTTATCATCTAAGTTCAAATCCTTATTAGTCAACCCAGTTTTGCTTTACTTCCGGGGTCGATAAACCAGACACAAATCATATATTGGGATCATTTAGATCGATATTACCCTACACGATTTTCTGGCGTCGTGCTTATTATAATCATGGACTATTAAGACATATACCACCGAAGACTGAGTCTTTCAGTTCGTTTGCTACTCGTCTGAGGCGGGTGGTAGCCTGTATTTCAACCGCTCCTGTCTTGCCCTCCTTTAATGTCACTAACTAGTCGGTTAAAGGAGGGTCTGAAAAAGGAAGTGGAGTGGGTTGGTGAAAATTAATGGGCGCTCCTGTCATAGCTATGATAAAGCTTAACACATAAGTTGCCGCCGAAAACTGAGTGTTTGGATAAGCTTCAATCAAGTTTAATGCTTAATTGTTTTTATTATAACTTGATATAAACACACACATACATATATCTATGCGCACACACACACACACAGGCGGGGTTGGTCATTGTTGTCCCTCGAAGTCCCATAACATGTTAGGAAAGTATTTCCGTTGTATGAAACACGCTAATACTAAAAACAAAATGAACTGTGGGGCGATGGAAACTACTATTTTCCTTTACGTGATATATGGGACGTCACTATTTCAGAACTCTCTCCTGACATAGGGTACTAACTGTGTTGGGGACAGTAGATATAAAAGTAAAATTACTCGATATTTGACTAGTATGTATTATATTTCATTATCTTGACGCCGGACAGGATTTGATCTCGGATATACGTTCACCCACGTGGTTGACAGGTTCACAGTGACGAGCTGGCTAGCTAAGCTGGCTTGTTAATGTAGTATTTGACAAATATCTGTAAGCTGAAGAGAACACACTCACGTACATACACTTTATCTCTCTATCAGAAACAGTTATAACTAGACCATCTGTCAATTTTTTTTTTTTTTAGCGCATATGAACAAAGACATTTGAAAAGTTATTGATATACATGTATTTCATGTGTGTGTGTGTGTGTGCCTAATATTGTAACAACGGTTTAAAAGAGTTTGAATTTTCCATATATATATATATATATATATATCATGTGTGTGTGTATCTGCATATCAAATCAAGTTGTCACATTTGTGTATGCATGTGTGTGTGTGCTCGTTCTATTCAGATGGTATTCTTTCTGCAAATGTGTGTGTGTGTATATATATATATATATATATATATATATATACACACATACGCACACACATCCGAAGCAGTGTTTCTGTATATTTTTAGACCTAACGTGTGTATTGTTCACACACGCTGCTGTGTGTGTGTGTGCGTGCGTGCGTGTGTGCGTCCAGAAAGATATAGCAGCCGTGAGTAAACACTTCTGAAAAGGACACAATCTGTTGCTAACAATGAAACTAGTGGCTAGCCTTGTCTTCTCTCAACCTCAACATAACACACATTCGCCAGCTGTCACATTATATAT
>NC_068988.1:86645624-86648944 GCF_001194135.2 Octopus bimaculoides
ATATATATATATATAGGTATTTATATTCGTGTATATGAAAATATATTATATACTTGAGTATGTTTTTGTGTCGGATATGTATTTGTGTGTGTGTATATATAGCGTGTGTGCATACAGTTACGAAACAAGAGTTCTCGGCGCCCTGGGGGTAAAGCCATTTTCGTCCCCATTTTAATTAATAACTATGATAGTCCAATGCGCGCGTGTTGGTGGTTCAAAAGAGTTAATGTGCTTCTTGTCCCCTCTGGCATCTCCCCTCCCGGAAAACTCTGAGCTGTTTGTTGAACAGGGGTCATTGTTATGTTGTGAAGATATTCTGTTAGATGAACCAATAAAAGTTGTAGCTCACGCTACTTGTTGAGCAGTTGAGTATTTTTTGAATGTGTATATTATGTACAGTGCAAAGGTGACGAAAAATACAATAGAAGAACGAGGTAAAAATTAAATGCATAGTTTGTATTAGCTTGACGCTGAGGAAACTGGGTAGAAAAAACAAGGATGTTTCGATAAAACGCGCTTTTTTCTGAAAGACAGGATAAGTCTTGGAGAGAGAATTGGAGAAATAAAAACATACGTATATCCAATCGCACTACATGGTGGTAATTCAAGAGGGTGGATTGTATGAATTTAGATATGTTAAGGGAGTACTAAAAACAGAATGAAGTGTGAGTCGATGGAAACTACTCTTTTCCTTTACGTGGTATATAGGACACCTTACTTCTGAGGTCATATTTGCCTTTGATCCTTTCGGAATTGATAAAATAAGTACCAGTCAGTTCCTGGGATTGATGATACCATCTAAACCCCTCCCCACACCCTAAAAAATGCTGGGGGTAGAGAACTTGTGTCCAAATTAAGACGCAGAGAGAACCGCAGGCTCGGCAGCTGTGAGCTGGTTGTTCACTTGCAATTCGATGCTTCATTTGACTTAACTTCGTGAGCACATGGGACAGACCCATCTTATCAACTATCAGAAGAGTGAGGGATTTATTAAAAATATATGTAACTCTTACCAACTTTGTCGAGCGACACATCCTTTCGTTTGTCCACTCACTCGTATATAATCAGGTGTTCCGATTTTCCCCCTTATTTTCATTCTTTTTGTTTCAGTTTGAAATAACGGAGTAATAGATAACAAAGTGCTGGGAGATTTTGGTGTATGTGGTGGTGGTGTCGGATTATGTTCAGTTTGAGCTATTTTGTAGGGCAACATGGGTTAAAAGTAAAAATTCCAGAGGGATGCAGTTATGGAACGAACCGAATGGGTTGGGAGAGAATATTAAAACTGGCTTGGTTTTTATATCTTTCACGACAGTCTAGCAGTTGGATTAAACGAATATTTAGTAATCAATTGAGTTAATAACGCCATGTGCGCCGTTTATTACTCTTCACCAAATGTTACTTTGTTATTATATGTGATGGCAAATTGGCGAGCTGGCAGCATCATTAGAATTTGAATTCAGGACGTCTTCTGATTTTACGTCTTGAGTTCAAATTCCACCATGGTCGACTAATACCCTCTCCCAAAATTCCAAGCCTCGTGTCTATAAATTGAAAAAAAAATTGTTATATATGGCTCTAACTTGGTTAGTTTTGTTTTGCTATCTTCGACTTCTTTGAAGAAAGACGTCACTACACAAGGAACATCAGAACTCACTGCACCTCTCCCAAAGCATTTAAAATAATTTTAATTTACTAATTTAATTAACTGATCTTTTACCGATACCAACCTCTCTAGTTTTCTATGAACCCCCCCCCCTCTCACTTTCCGAGTCCGGTTGTTTCGATATTAAATTTTTGATTTAATATGCGGTCCCTACAGATTCGCTTATACAGAAAGTCTTATCACACTAAAGAATTTTCAGAAGCATTCTTGACAGTCTTAGAATAATTCTTTTCAATGAATCGACATTTTTCACATAAGTCTCTAAACATTTTTCGAAATTTTTCACAAGACCATATATTTGCATGGCTGTGCGATAAGAAGTTTGCTTCCCAATCACATGGTTCCTGGTTCATTCTCACAGTGCCACTTTGGGCAAGTGTCTTCTGCTATATTCTCGGGTTGGCCAAAGCCTTACAAATGAATTTGGTAGACGGAAACTAAAAGAAGCTCTTCGTATATATATATGTGTGTGTGTGTATCTACGTCCCCGTAACGTAGCGGTTCGATCTAAGAGACCGACAGAATAAGTACTAGGCTTTAAAAAAAGTCCTGGGGTCGATCTGTTCGACTAAAATCCTTCAAAGTGCCCCCGCATGGCTGCAGTCAAATGACTGAAACAAGTAAAAGATAAAAAGTTGTTCCGGTTTGGCTGTGTGGTTGAGAAGTTCCTCTGCAACCACATGGTTTTGGGTTTGGTTCCATTTCGAGATACCTTAAGCAAGTGTCTTCTGCTATGTAAGTCCCCGGGCCGAGCAACGCCTTGTGAGCGAATTTGGATGACAAAAACTAGGTGAAAGCTCGTCGAGTGTGTATGTATGTATATATGTGCTTATGTCTATCGCCTCCTCCGTTACCACCACCTCATCGTTCGGCAACTGGTGTTCGTTCGTTTATGTCTCCGTAATATAGCGGTTCAACAGAGAGACCGATAGTGTATGTGCTCGACTTATCCTTCAAGGCGGTGCTCCAACATGGCCACAGTTCAGTGACTGCAACTAGTAAAGGAGTACACATATTGTTTTAAAAATATGCTTCCTGCTATATTTACAAGGTCAGTAGTGTTCAGTGGTAGGCGAGTCAATTACATCGCCCCCAGAGCTGAACTTCTTTTTTTTATCGACCCCTGAAAGGGAAAAAGGCGGAATTTGAACTCAGAACGTAAAGCCGGAACAAATCGCACGCTTAGCATTTTATCCGGTGCTGTAACAATGCTTCTAGCTTTCATTTTGTTCACTTATTTATTGATTATTATCATTGTTATTATTATTATTATCATTATTTTGTATACTTTTTTCCTAACGTGCCTTCTCCAAAGGTACGCTTCTTATAAATAGTATTTTGAACCAATGAGACAACCCGCGATTAGTAAGACTAATTAACCTGACTTAATCATGGCTTTATACTGTTTTATAAACAATAAAACATCCATGCTACAGAGCTTTTGTAAGTATTAGCGAGGTTCAACATGTCGTTCTTGTATGATCCCTTCCGGTTCGCACTGGAGGTCCTTGTTTATGTCGCTATTCGGACACTACATTTCCATCTCTCTCTCTCTCTCTATATATATATATATATATATATATATATATATATATATATGTATGTATGTATGTAGGGGTTTTTAAATCAAAGCAGGACCTCTTCCTGTCGAGAG
>NC_068988.1:86649161-86655024 GCF_001194135.2 Octopus bimaculoides
ATATACACACACACACACAGGGTGATTGAAAAGTTACCATACATAGGAAAAATTTTTTTTTTTTTTTAATAAGAAACAGTTATATAGAAAAAAAAACTGTTTCTTATAAAAAAAATAATAAATTGTTGTTATGTATGGCGACTTTTGAATCACCCTGTATATAGTTCAAATTTACAGAAAACAAAAAACGAAGATAGGTGAGGGAACAAGTAGGTGTATTAGTTTGACTCTCGAGAAGAATGGAAAAGTCTTTCACGTTTCGAGTTTAGGCTCTTCGACAGAAAGGATTGAGGAGGGGAAAAAAGAAATGTGTAGGAGATATGTATATATTGGAACTGTGGATTTCAGATCGCAGCAGCCTTCAGCTTTTTCTATCGAAAAGGGTTTTTCAACCCAATATTTGCATGCGATTATAGCTTTATGTGCTTCGAGATCTACTGTTCCAAAAATTTATTTCACGTTCTGTCGGAAATTTAGAAATTCTTATGGCATTAATTGCACACACTCACACTAACTTCCCTAACCTGCTAACATTGTATCGTAACTTTGCTGTTCGACAAATAAGGAACGATAAGTACTCGGGTTGCTATAATCCGTGAAATTTTTAATGGTTGTCCCTCATCGTGATCAGAATCTCGTGACCGAAAGTTAAAAGGAGAGACGGACAGAGATGTGTATTACTATATTATATTATCACATCTGTTTCGCTTTCCATGTGTAACGGAAACAGCACCGGAACACACGCACACATACATATATATATACATACATATACACAAGAGCACACTTGAATTTTCATCGGCAGTTGATTCCAGGACATGCGACTTAATTTCCCAAAACGAAGTAACACGAAAGCATTTCAAAATTATTAGCTTGTGTGTTTTAATAAATGATATTTGTACAAGTTTTCATATGTATTTTATTGACTTTCTCATTTTGCATTGGGTTTTTTTAGTGCTTTTCTTTTGTTTTCTTTTTAAAATTTATATGCATTTTAATGTTTGCTGAGAAACGGCGTAAATTCGGATGAATCGACTGCAGTTGAGGTTTATTTTTTCCATTCTTTTCTTCAAAGGAACAAGTAATCGAAAAAATAGGTAACTCGGAACTACCTAAATTGAGGCATGTCCGCATGTAGTTGTGTGGTGTGTATACATATATATGTGTATGTATACGGTCGCTCTGTTGAACAATACTACAGGTCTAACTCATGTTTTAAGTACACCATATCCAACGATCGTCACAAAGTTCAGTGCGGAGTTTGTGTATGAATGACGTCCGGCTGAGTGAGGAAAAGAGAATAGTAACAAGTAGATTTATCTTCGCCATCACAAAGTCCGGCTATCTCCATATCACATACGAAGTCTTTATAAGTTTCTGCCCAAATCTCTTAAATTTCTTAATTGTATTCCGCGTCGTGATAAGACCTACTTGGTTTTGTGTGTGTGATTGAATATATTATTACATTTTATATATATATACAGAGAGAGAGAGAGAGAGAGAGACTTCTGTAACTCCAACTAATATATATATATAGTTGGAGTTATAGAAGTGGCTCTAGGGCTGAAAGCTTTGTGGCTTAGATTATGTATGTTATGCGTGTGACATGCAAACGTACAAAAGACGTAAGTGTAACTGCGTTCAAACGTAACACGATTTGGTAACCAAAGCAATCTCTCTCCTTCTCTCTCTCTCTCTCTCTCTCTCTCTCTCTCTCTCTCTCTCTCTCTCTCTCTCTCTCTCTCTTTCTCTCTCTCTCGCTGTAAATGTTCTATACATAAATTATATACAGAGGGAGAAAGAAGCAGGGGTGTCTCTGCGTAAAATGTGCATCTGTCAGTTTTCAATTGTTAAAGCACGTGTTGCCGGCATCAAGACCGCCATAACTGTCACTGTATGTGACTTTCTTTTGTTAATAACACAACTACACACACACATACATACATATACAGTGAACTACACGCTCTCTCCTTCTCCCTCTCTTTTTCTCTCACTCCTTCTCTCTTTCTGAGTTCAAATTTCTTCATAGAAATTTAATACTCACGCGCGCGCTCTAGTAGTAATAATAATATGCACACATACGTGGATTTTGGCATTTTTGAATGTAGATATCTTGTTTTAAATCATTTAGACTGCGGAAATGCTGGGGCACTTCCTTGGAAGGGTTAGTCGAACAAATCGACCCCCAGTACTTACTTTTCTAAACCTAGTATTCTTTCTATAAGTTCCTTTTTGCCGAGCTTCTGGGTGACTGGTATATAAACAAACTTACACTGGTTGTCAAGCGGTAGTGGGATACAAACACACTCACGCGTATATGTATTTACACAAACTACTAAATTCGCTCACAAGGCTTTAGTCGGCCCGCGGCTTTAATAGAAGACACTTCCTTAAGGTGTGTCACGCAGTTGGACCGAACCCAGAACCATGTAGTTAGGAAGTAGACTTCATGCCTGCCTCTGTTTTACTGGTTGCCCTTTGGCTATACCGAAGCTGTTATCGAAGATTTTTAGTCGATTTAAATTATTTTATATATATATACCAGCAATTTTTTTTAAAGAGGTGAGTGAGTAAATTTAATGCAGAGCCCTTCCATTCCACCAATCCACCCGTCGGCCGTCATACCTCCCACCACACACACACACACACGCTCATGCACGCAGACCCTGGTTGGAATCACTGTTTGTGTGTGTGGATTTTTGAACTCTGGGTGTAACTAAATAGTTGAATATATTGTCTGGCACTCCAGCGGTTCTGACAACCCACCCCCACGTATAGAATAATAATGTTAATTATATAACCCAGTAGACAAACTGACGTGTTTTTTTTTTCTTTAATTTTGGACTTGAAATACTAATTAAAGTGCAATTATATAATTACGTAGTTATTTGCTGCCACCCGTGTGGCAGATAAAAGAAATAATTATTTTATTCATATTAATCATATTATTCATATTGGGCCAATAGTTGACTCTCTTGGCAAAGTGGTAAACAAAAATGATTTGTAGTTTTGGGTTCAATTCTTGCCAAAGTCAACAAAAGGTCGAGGAAATAGGTCCTTACCAGATTGAGTACACGAGGTTGATTTAATCAAGTATACCACTCCACCCCCATCACTGCCAGAAAATTATGGTCTTGCACACATTTTAGAAATATCATCGTTGTTGTTAAGATGGCGTACTGGCAGAATTGTTAGCATGCTGAACTAATGCTTAGCAGCATTTTTCTGGCTGTTACATTCTGAGTTCAAATTCCACCAAGCTTGACTTTGCCTTTCATCTTTTCAGGGTCAATGAGATAAGTGCCAGTCAAGCACTGATTGACTAGCCCCTTCCAGCCAAATTTCAGGCCTTGTGCCTATAGTAGAAAGGATTAAAGCAGTGAGCTGGCAGAATCATTAATGTGCTGGACAAAATGCTTAGCTGTATTTCGTTTGCCGTTACCTTCTGAGTTCAAATTCTCCCCAAGGCCGATTTCCTTTCAGGGTCGATTAAATAAGTACCTGTTGTGCAATATAATCAACTTAATCCCTTCCCCTAAATTTGAGGCTTTGTGCTTCCACTAGAAAGAATTATTATTATTATTATTATTATTATTATTATTATTATTATTATTATTATTAAGGCAGTAAGCTGGCAAAACCGTTAACATGCCAGGCAAAATGCTTAGCAACATTTCATCCATTTTTACATTCTGGGTTCAAGTCTCGTCAAGGTTGACTTTGCTTTCATCCTTTCAGCGCAAATGAAATAAATAACAGTTGATATAATTGACTATTTTCCTTACCTCCATATTTCACACCTTCTGCCTGTAGTAGAAAGGGTTATTTAAGGATTTATGGCTGCGAGCTGGCAGAATCGTTAGTACTTTGAACAAAACGCTCAGCAGCATTTCATCCATCATTGTGTTCTGAGTTCAAATTCTGCCAAGGTTGACTTGGCCTTTCATCCTTTGAGTTGATAGAAATAAGTGCTGGGATCAGTGTATTTGACTATTCCCTCCCTCCAGGTTTCAGGCCTTGTACCTATAATAGGTTGTTGCTGTTGTGATTATTATTATTATGATAAGGAAGTTAGGTACCTGGTAGGTCTTCAGAAATTGTGCCTTACCCTTTTTACATTTTGAGTTCAAACTCTCAGGGTTGACTTTAGCTTTTATTCTTCTAAGAGGTGACTAGAATAATGACCAGTCTAAGTAAGAAACTGACTCCTCCTTCTTCTGGCCTGTGTTAGAAATTATTTTTTTACTTGGAGCCTGAGCTGTTGGCTTTGTTGCTAAACCCCACTTACTCATTGTTAATGCTGAATGACCCATAGCATAGATGTAGGACAGGTCAACTAATTTACATATTTGCTTTGGTTTGACAAGTGTTTGTGACCTACACTTAGAGGTAGGCCAAGTCAGCTAATACATTGGTGTTGGTTTGACACTTGTGAATGACCCACAGCATAGATGTAGGTCAGGTCAAAGTAATATATATTGGTATTGGTTTGACAACAGTGAGTGTCCCACATATATTTAAGGTCAGGTCAACTGATTTACATATTTGTTGATTTGACAACTGAATACTTTTACATCAACACAATGACAGACTCAGCAGATTTTGTATATATATGTATATGTGTGTATATATATATATATATATATGTATACATATGTATATATTTGAATAAAAGAAGGGTAAAAATATCACTTGCCAAAGGTGAAAGCGAAAGCTTCGAAAACCACCAATCCTATGATAAATACACACACGAGGCATGCAATGAACACTTTAAAAAATAGGCCTACCTTCAGGATGGAATTTGAAGGTAGTTTACATACCCCAATATCAATTGATTTCATGCTGTGCATGAGAAAACATGCCTTGCAATTTTCGGTTGGAGACAGCAACATCTATTTCCCAAATAATCACTACTTCAAACCGTGTGCATTTCGAACTTTAAACCTCCCACTCCGTTGTTCATTGCATGCCTCGTGTGTGTATTTAGCATAAGATTGGTGGTTTTTGAACCTTTCACTTTCATTTTTGGCAAGTGGTACTGTTTACCCTTCTTTTATTCAAATATTTAATATTGTACCTATTAAGGTAGAAGTCTTGCTAACCACCTCATTATTGCTGTTTTTAACAGCAATAATGCTTTCATATATATATGTGGCTTGTGTGTTTTCTCGTCTACGTTTTGTTTGCAATGTCCTGTACCCAAATATGCACCTATACATACAGGTGGATGTCGGTACGCACATACCTGTACGTATATATGCATATACTCATTTACTATTTATTTATATATATATATATATATATATATATATATATATATATATATATATATATATATATATACACACATGCATTCACCAGATTCATATGTTATTTGGTGAAGAATTATATGGTCAAAGGTTTGATTCCTGGACAAGGCAGTGTATCACGTCCATTATCATTTAATGCCCACTTTCTATGCTGGTATGAGTGAGATGGTTTGACAGGAAATGGCAAACTGTAAGGCCATGTCAAGTTCCAATGATATCTTTGCCATAGTTTCTACAGCTGGATGCCCTTCCTAATGCCAACCACTTTACAGAGTATACTGGGGTTGCTGATGCTAATCAGTCATGGGTGAAGTGATGGAGAAGCTGCTTTTTTTTTTTCCTTTCTTAATGTTGAATCTGTTTACATTCAAAACCCTCTCAGCAATACACACACACACACACACACACACATTTGCTAACATCTTTCATTGAACTCATTGGACTGTAGCTGTGTTGGGGGACTGCCTTCAAGAGTTCAAACAGATCAACCCAGTATTTATAATTTTAATTTTTTTTTTTCTGAGTCTGGTACTTGTTCTGTTGTCTGTTTTGCT
>NC_068988.1:86655396-86659412 GCF_001194135.2 Octopus bimaculoides
ATATATATTGTGATGGTGCAGGACTTAGTGGTTAGGGTGTTGCACTCACAATTGCAAAATCATGGTTTTGATTCCAAGGCCGTGAGCAGAGCACTTCATTTCACGTTGCTCTGTGATCATTTCATCATCTGACATGTGACACATGGTGCACCTGTACAGGTAATGTTGATTTGATGGAGGGAGTGAGGTTATGTGAACACAAACATTTGATCATTATATACAAATCATCTATGTGTTTTTTTTTTCTGTTTTTTTTTTTTTTGCAAGAAATTGCCGAACGCTCATATGTTGTCTAATGACAGGAGAGTCCGATTATATATTTGTATATGAAATAGTGATTGAAGGTAGTGATTCACATTAATGCTTACTTTATTGCTTATTGCCAACTACAGCAAGGTAAACATTTTTCTGACGAATGTAACTAAATGAATCTCCAACTTGAAACAAATATTGTGAGATTGGAGTGTAGTTATGTTTTCATTTTCTTCTGTATTAGTGTAAAGAGACTGGTGTCATCATAATTCCAGAATCTGTTCTCGTTAGTTCTTCTGTTGTATTTCTGTTGAAATACACCTTGTTTCTGTAAACTATGAAATTAGTAAAGAATTTTGTTAACCCTTTAAGTATTTAAATTAGCCATATCTGGCCCAATTATCCTACCTGTTTATGTTCAAACCAGTCAGATTTGATTTCTCACGCATACCCTGCAATGTCATTCTATAAATATAAAATCACATCATCAAAATCTCGAAGCTATCAGATAGTGAGTGCATGATTAATTCAATACAATCATCATCATCATCATCATCGTTTAACGTCCGCTTTCCATGGGTTGGACGATTTGACTGAGGACTGGTGAACTGAATGGCTACACCAGGCTCCAATCTGATTTGGCAGAATTTCTACAGCTGGATGCTCTTCCTAACGCCATCCCCACATTTGACAGAATAATCTGAATACTAAGGGATTAAACAATTTTATTGTTATGAAAGCAAGTGTTTGGAGCTTAATTTTGCATGAAATTTTGGTAGATTTAGAACTAAGGTTGGCTTTAGGCTGGTTGCTATCTTCTTGCAGTAGTCACTCTTGATTCTGGTAGAAACTGTAAAAGCTAAGAAAATTAAAGATATTTAGCATTGGCAAAAATTAAGGTGAATAGTTCCAGGAGTTGGGTATGTTTTATGTGAATGTTTGTGGAGTGTGTTTTATAGTATGAGTTATAACTTGTTCTTTGGTGAAATAGAGAAAAAAAAGGTTTTTTTATACTACTAGCATTCGAAATCATGTGGATATACTTCCTTGTGCCACTAGCTAATATCCATATGTCTTGCTCTTTTCTTAATCCTTTTAATGCTGTCTTTTGTTTCAAAATTTCGAAAATAATGAACTTTTATCAAATGACTTTGGAAAACAGTGATTGACAGAATTGATAGACCATCAGACAGGAATGCCTTGCAGTATTTATGGTTTTTTTTTGTTTTTGTGAGTTTAAATTTTGCCATGGTCAACTTTGTAAGTTATCATCCCAGGATGGATAAAGTACCAGTCAAGTACAAGTGTCAATTTAATCAGTCCACCTCCCCTCTAAATTCTTGGTCTTCAAAATCAATTATTATTAAGGTGGCAAATTGGCAAACTTATTAGTGTCAGATGGCATATTTTACGTTATTGTTCTGGTTCTTTACATTTACAGTTCAAATCCTACCAAGGTCAGTTTTGCCTTTAATCCCTTCAGTTCCTTTAGCAGAGTCCACTCTGTCACAAGTAGGCAAGGTCTCTGATCTGAAGGCAAATTCTCTTCCTCTTCTTCCTAGTTGCAGAAGTTCCAAAAAGTATCGTCCACTGCTTTTTCCCCTCTGACAGAGCCCTTCCTTTTGGCCAAGTGTTCCTCTGCTACAAGCTCACCCAAAAACCTTGTGAATGAATTTGGTAGATGGAAACTGATCATGTGTGTGCACATGCATGGTTGTGTATGTTTGTGATTCCTTGTCTTGACATCATGTGATAGTTTGAATTAAGCATCATTTCATACAAGTAGTGTCTTTTGTTTTTAGTCTTGCCATTAGGGATATATTAGCTTGGAAACAGATGCGGGTTGCAACATAGAAATCTGCCTCAACAAATTCTGTTTGACTTGTACAAGCATGCAAAATGGATGTAAAATGGTGATGATGATGATAACAATTTGTCAGTTTCCTCTCCTTACAGAAATGGCTGAATTTGTAGTCATTGTCATCATTATCATTTAATGTTCGTTTTCCATGCTAGCATGGGTTAGGTAGTTTGACTGGAACTGATAAATAAGCTTGAGAGCTGCACCAGGTTCCAGTCTAATTTGGTATGGTTTCTATGACTGGATGCCCTTCCTAATACCAACCACTCCAAGAGTGTAATGGGTGCTTTTATGTGACACCATCATTGGCCATGATTACAATTTCACTTGGCTTGATGAAAAAAAATGCCTGGGGCTTTGGGTTTAAATCTCAGAGAAATCAACTTCAATTTTTATTCTTCTGGGGACAATGAAATGAGTACCAATCATATGGAATTAATTTAATCAAACGATATAATGCTACTCTACAGCTGGGGCTTTGTAGTTAACAAGCTTCCCAACTGTGTGGTTTCAGGTTCAGTCCCACTGTGCAGTACTTAGGCAGGTGTCTTGGCCAACCAAAGCCTTCTGAGTTGATTTGGTAGTTGGAAACTGAAAGAAGCCCAATATATATATATATATATATATGTACCCATGTCTTGACATCGCATGGTGGTTGTGAGCATCACTGATATGCAGGCAGTGTTATTTATTTCCATTCTCTTGTGAAACACATCTTGCTTGGAATCAAGTGAAGGTTGGTAACAGGATGGGCAGCCATCTGTAGAAAGTCTTCAACAAATTCCATTTGACCCACGCATGGAAAAGGACTTTGGAATGCTCATGCTGAAGGTACCCTAATGTTAATATCAGGAATTATTACTATGATGGTGCATGGCTCAGTGATTAGAGCATTCAGCTCACAATCATGAGGTTGTGAGTTCGATTTCCAGACTGAGTTGAACATGTTTTTGATCCAGACACTCTTTCACGTTTCTCCAGTTCACTCATCTGTAGAAATGAGTTGTGACATCAATGGTGCCAAACTGTATCAGCCTTTGCCTTTCCCTTGGAGAACATCGGTGGCCTGGTGAGGGGAAGCTGGTGTGTATAGGTGACTGCTGGTCTTCCATAAACAACCTTGCCCAGATTTGTGCCTCGAAAGGGTAACTTTCTAGGTGCAATCTCATGGTCGTTCATGACCAAATGGGGTTTTTACCTTTTTACATTGTGTTGGGATGAAATTTGTCTTGCAAGTATTTTAGTTACATACCAGTGTTGACTCAATCCTTTCATTACCATATTTCTATTGATATACACTGTATTCGTTTCAATTAATTTTGAAAATAATAAAGAATCTAGTAAGTTAGTTTTTAGAACATAAATTAACATGAATTTTGATAAAACGGAAAGATAGTATTGCAGAACTAAGAGCAGTCTCAAGGAGGTTGGTAATAAAAGAAGTTGAGCTTTTCATCTTTCCTTATTTGATAAAGTATTACTTAAATTTATTTTCTTTGTATTTATCCTCATTAATATTTTCTTTTCTTTTTTTCTTTTTCAGTAACCAAGATCAAAGCAGAGCCCAGTGTAGATCCATTAACGACATACTCCACATACAACAACCATCATCATCACCACCACCATCATCACCAACATCACCACCACCACCATATGAACTTACCACTGAAGTCTGTTGCTATAAAAGAGGAGACCTTGTTATTGCCAGATCAGATCTGTAGCACTCCGATAGACCCTCCATTTTCTCGGCAGATCAAGCCCTTTGCCAAGCTCTCACCACTTCAACCTGTCGTTGAAAATCCCACAAATTCTGTCATTGCCTCACGTGTAGTGCCTTCTGCAAAGTCTACAGCAGCAGTAGCAGCAACGCCCCGAGAAAAGAATGTGATTGCCTGTGAGGACA
>NC_068988.1:86660407-86668990 GCF_001194135.2 Octopus bimaculoides
CCCGTTTCCCTTCCCCTCTTTTATATGCATACATATATATTTTGTAAAAAAAAAAAATGAAAAGGTTGTATAACAAAATAGATGGAATCCCCACCCATCCCCTCAAAAATCTTATCAAGTCCTCATCCTTCATCCCCTCTCTTCAATACTAATGGGAAGGACCTCAAGGTGGTATTATTATTATTATTATTACTACCACAAAAAAATTATACACCCTTCATATAAAGTCTTACCTACAGACATTTCTTAGACTCTCTCCAACATTCAATTTATTTTTTTTTAATTTTGTAAATTTTTTAAAAAATCTATACACATTACTAAAAAAAAAATTATTTAAAAAAAAAAAACAAATTCGGGTGAAGAAAACCTATTGTGTCAGAAGCAAAGTTTTGTAGTGAGGTGAAAGGTCACCTTATTTTTTACACACTCCTTTTCCTCCCCCCACCCAACATGTCATTTTAGTCATCTTGGCCCAATCATTCTACCACCTGCTAGTCTACCTCTCATATCATTTATCACTGCAGGTTGAATACTATTCATTCTGATCCTCTAAAAAGACAAAGAAAAAAATTCCTTATTAAACATTTATTTATAAAAACTTTATTATTATTATTAACAGCAGCAAAGCAGTGAGCTGGCAATATCATTTGTGTATCAGATAAAAATGCTTAGCAGCTCTTCTTTACATTCTGGGTTCAAATTCTGTCATGATCAACTTCACCTTTCATCCTTTCAGAGTCAATAAATTGAGTACTAGTCAAGTACTAACGTCAGTGTAATCGACGTGCCCCCTCCCCTCAAAATTACTGGCCTTGCAGCAATACTAGAATGGGTTAGTAGTACTAGTAAAGGGTGGAAAGGTTGCAGAATTGTTAGTGTTGGGGGCAAAAAAGATGCTTTGCAATATTTATTCCAGCTCTGCATTCTGAGTTCAAATCCTGCTGAAGTCAGCTTTCCCTTTTATTCCTCCAGGGTTGATGCATTGACTAACCCCTCTTCCCCAGATTTCAGGTGTTGTGCCTTTGCTATATACTACAAACAAAAGGGCAGTGGGGTTTCAGATTTGTAAGGATAACAGAAAAAAAAGTTGCTTAGCATCATTCATTCCGGCTCTTTACATTCTGAGTTCAAGTCTTGCTGGGGCTGATCTTACCATTCATCCTTTCAGGCTTTGTACCTATGGTAGAAAGTATTATTGCTAGAACATTTAGTAGTTAAGTCCATTTACATTGACTGTGAGCTTCATTTTGCTGTTCATTCATCTGGCTTTCATAAAATGTGCTGCCAAAGCATTGTAAGGTTGATCTAATTCACTTTACCCAACCACTCACTCTGGGCCCACTGCCAAATATATGACCTAGTGCCTATATTTTAAAGATCATTTTTATCATAATCAACATATTAGTGTTATGTCTGCATGTTATCATTATTTTGACCTTTTAAAAGCACAGACCTCAAGAAACAAGGGCCTATCTTTCACTCAGACTTATATTTTAATCTCACCTGAAACTGATGAAACTCATACAAAAAATAAAACTTGTCCCCAAAACATTTCAATTTTTTTTTTTTTTCCACCCCATCATAACCCCAGATTTTATCTTTCATTTCTCCAAGAAATATTTACTATTCAGAATTTCCTAAACAACATTAATTTTAAGAATAATAATTTTTAATATTAATAAAAATAGACTTCTTTCTATTTATTTAAATTTGCTTTTCATTTATGTATATTATATTCAGATATTTTTAGTCTTTTAATGTGTGTTATCGCTTTATCTTTGTGAAGATTGGTGTTTAGCACCAAGTACAAATGTTAAGGAGGCAGGTGAATCATATCACATTTAAGGGTTCTTGTTATTGTTGGTCAGTCAAGGGTTATTGAAGATGTCCCTCAAACATTCATACACTGAAGGATTTTGAGTGCTGTGGTTACCATATTTTCCAGCATACAAGTTGATGTATATTTATAGTGTAAACATGTGGTGAGGCAACATCACTATATTTCCTTCCAAATTCTGGAATTTTCGGTCTGAAAAATTCGATTTGTGTGTCAGAGGTTACAGTGACACAAATTTCAAAGACAATAAATCTTGCCGCACCACAGTTGAAATTCCTGCAGTTTGTAAGTGAATCCTTTCAGCCCTTTTGTTGCCAAATTTCTGTTGAAATATTGTTTTTGTTTCATCTCATTTTGAAAATAATTTAGGAAAATAACTCGTTGAGTTTAAAGAAGCAAGCTGACAGAATATTTTGCACGCCAGGCAAAATGCTTCGCGCCATTTTGTCCTCCCTTATGTTCTGAATTCTTTTTCTGTCGGTTGTCTTTGCCTTTCCTCCTTTCAGAGTCGATGTAATCGACTAGTCCTCTCCCCAAAAATTTCAGGCCTTGCATCTTAAGTAGAAAGGGATTAAGTTTAGGGAGACGAGCTGGCAAAATTGTTTGCACACCATGCAAAATGCTTGGCAGCATTTCGTTCATCCTTACTTTCTGAGTTCAAATTCTGCCGACGCCAACTTTGCATTTTATCCTTTTCAGGGCAATAAAATAAGTACCGGTCAAGCACTGATGTAGGTGTAATCAACGTAACCCCTCCAACAAACTTACTGGCCTTGTGCCAAAATTTGAAACCATTATCAAGGTGTTTGGAACAGGAATTAACATGAAATATTTTGAAGGTTTTAATTTAGATCACTTTAAAACGGGAAGTTTGGTCATAGAACCAGGAGCAGTTTCATATGAAGAGTTAGTTTTCTGTTACAAGGCACCACTTTTATCCTCCAATGGGATTTATTGCTACTTCCCTCACATTTCAGTACTATCAGTTCCCTACACATCACAATGCAGTTTATCTGGAGTCACCGTCTCTGTGCTTCTCTTGTAACTCCACATCCTGTCCTGATTCAGCTGTCTTATTAAGTTGCCACAGCAATAACTTTTTTTTCTTTTTTTTATATATATATATATATAGCTATAGGTCTTTCCCATTTAACATGGTATAGTGTAATGTGTATAGATTTGACTGATATTTCTACCACTCCAAGTGAAAATGCAGTTGCCCGTGTTAGCTCTAGGAGTTGATTTTGTTTTGGCTGTGGTGACTGCAGTCACCAGTCAGACCTACAGAATCAAAATACATGACGGAGGCAACCAACTTTTCATACAATCTGATAAGTCACCAAATCTACCATAGAGAGCTCAAACTTTTATTGTTCACTTGCTGTCACCTCTCATATATATATATATATATATATATATATATAATACAAAGAATATATATGCATGTATACACACATATATGTACATACTTACATCTGCATGTGTATATAGATGCATATCAGGTTACAGGACGTTAGAAAAATGAACTACAGACAACGGGACGAACACAGGAAAACAGATAGCCACTTGGAATTATTCCTTCGTCAGCTGCCTCTGTTCTAACGTACTCTGGAATAGTCTCTTCCTGAGTAGTGGATCGACCCACTAAACAGAGGATTCCAAGGTGGCAAACACAAACCAAGACAGGAAAAAATGGACAGTGAAAACAACATTAAAATGCCGTACGGCCAAACGCGAATCTGATATTGAACGCTTGTGATATGACGAAGCTGGACGGAGAAAAAACGGTTCGTCTCGCCTTCATAGTGGCTGGAGTGGAAAGAGAGAGTTGACCACAGGTCACACGTGAGCGGAGAGGATGGTAGAGGGAGGAAGTGGAACAAGGAGGAAGACAGAGATATGTGTATAGCAGCGAAGTAGAAGCCAGGACATCAGAAGAAAGAGCGAGAGGGGGAGATGGGTAAGAGGACAGATAGATATATAATAGGATAAAGTCTTTATAAGAATTTATCAAGTAGCTAGAGGGAAAAATCCATCATTTATTCCCTAAATATATATTTATTTATATAAGGGCATTACTATACATGAATGCCTCACGCATGCTGCTCATTCTACAAACAAAATTGATTTGATTGGTTAGCATTATGCAATAGACTTGATCTCTGTTCATATTTTAACATCAAACATTATTCTCGTTAAAATGCTTCATTAAGGAGAAAGAGAGAGGCAGGGCGGCAAAATTCACGTCAATTAGTTTTAGGTTTATTATATACACCTGCATACAGGTCGGAATTTTCAGACCAAAATTTATAGCCAAACGATAAGTCAGCTCGTATACAAAAATGACTTAATAAGGACCAAAAATTCCATTCAAGATGCAGCAGGATTTTGGAAAGGTGTGGTTTCCCGACCACATGGTTCCTGGATCAGTCCCATTGCGTTGTCATCTTGGGTGTCTTCTACTATAGCCTTGGGTCGACCAATGCTTTGTGCGTAGGTTTGGTAGACGGTGACCGAAAGAAATTCGTCGTATATACATATATATATATATATATATATATATAGTGTGTGAAAAGCAGCATACTTGTCGCGAATACATAAGAGGTATGGGTTCGAGTCTCATGCGCACGGCAAACCCTACTTTTTTCGTCGAAGGCTTATATGCCTCAATGGACTATTTACCTTAGTCAATGCACTGTGATCGCTTATAAGCTTATAAAATATTATATATGTGTGTATGTGTTTACGTATCCGTAATCTAGCGGCTCGGCAAAAAGGATCGCTAGAATAAGTGCCCGGCTTTAAAAAAATATAAGTACTAGGGTCGATTCATTCGACTAAATTTCTTCAAAGCGGTGCCGAATGATTACACTTTATACTACGTTGGCTTGTATGCCAAAAAATGAAGAGCGCGTTATCCACTTCAGGTTCGAATCCATTGAGAGGATCTGGACTCCGAGTTAAGTTAGGAAGAAAAATAATGAGACACTCTGCTGGCTACAATGACGAGGGTCCCAGCTGATCCGATCAACGGAACAGCCTGCTCATGAAATTAACGTGCAAGTGGCTGAGCACTCCACAGATACGTGTTAACGTAGTTCTGAGGGAGATTCAGCGAGGCACAAAATGTAACAAGGTTGACCCTTCCAAATACAGGTACTACTCATTTTTGCCAGCTGAGTGGACTAGACCAACGTGAAATAGTATGTTGCTCAAGGATAACAACACACCGCTGGGAATCGAACTCCCACCTTACGATCGTGAATCGAGTACCTCTATCCGCTAAGCCACGCGCTTTCACTATATGTTTGGAAATAAGAAATATACTGTTGCCCTATATCTCTTTGAAATATGAGTGGTGAGCTGGCAGAATCGTTAGCACGCCAGGCAAAATGCTCTGAGTTCAAATTCCACCAAGGTCGACTTTGCCTTTCATCCTTTCGGGGTCAATAAAAAAACAGTTGAATACTGGGGTCGATGCAACCGACTTACCCCTTCTCAAAAATTGCTGGCCTTGTGTCAAAATTTGAAACAAGGATGAGTGATCTAACTCGACTGCACTGAAGCATGGTACAGATTAACAATTCGTGTCTATAGGTGTGTGAAAGTAAGAAATTAATGCTATGTACCATCTCTTGACAGTAAGGTGCAGATTGTGTCTTGAAGGCAGTGTAACGAAAGACTGGTTTCAAATTTTGTCATAAGGCGAGTAATTTCGGGGGTCATGGGTATGTCGATTCCATGCGTAAAGACAAACGAAATGCCACTATGCCTCTTGTCCGGCGTTCCAACGATTCTGCTCTACTCCCTATAATCTTTTCTACTATAAGCACAAAGTTTGGGGGAAGGGGTTAGTAGGTCACATTAACCCTCAGTACTTGTACTCATAAAAAAGGCAAAGTGGACCACGGCGGAATTTGAACTCAGAACATAAAGACAGACGAAATACCGCTAAGCATTTTGCCTGGCGTGTTAACGATTCTGCCAGCTCACCGCCTTGATGTAACAAAATATTCTTTTCTATTCTAGGCACAAGGCCCAAAATTTTGGGGGAGGGGGCCAGTCGATTAGATCGACTCCAGTACTCATCTGGTACTTAATTTATCGACCCCGAAGAAATGAAAGGTAAAGTCGGCCTCGGCGAAATTTGAACTCAGAACATTTCGCCCGGCGTGCTAACGTTTCTGCCAGCTCGTCACCTTGATATAACAAAATATTATTGTAAGGGCTGTTGTTGTTGGCACTCCGTCGCTTACGACGTCGAGGGTTCCAGTTGATCAGATCAACAGAACAGCCTGCTCGTCAAATTAACGTGCAAGTGGTTGGGCACTCCACAGACACGTGTACCCTTAACGTAGTTCTCGGGGATATTCAGTGTGACAGTGTGACAAGGCTGACCCTTTGAATTACAGGCACAACAGAAACAGTAAGTAAGAGTGAGAGAAAGTTGTGGTGGAAGAGTACAGCAGGGTTCGCCACCATCTCCTGCTGGAGACTCGTGGAGCTTTAGGTGTTTTCGCTCAATAAACACTCACAACACCCGGTCTGGAAATCGAAACCGCGAGTCCGCTACCCTAACCACTGGGCCATTGCGCCTCTACTATTGTGAGGGTACAAGAATAAGAAAGAAGCTAAACAAAAGAAAGAGTAGAGTGAGATGTCGGTACAGGGGGAAAGAAAAGGGTGAAAGAGGGAGGAGACGGCTATGAGTGATAGGAAAATAAAGGGGAGGGAAAGTGGAGTGTGAGACAAAAAAAAAATTGCAGAGATGAGATTGCTGCGTTAATAAATTAAATGGCGGGTGATTAGAACGCATCCATTAACTTCCAGGAAGATTAGCACATACCCAGTCACTGTCTAATTGTCCCCTTAATCCCTTTATAGTAACACAAACCCCTATTCACAAGGATTCGCAACGGACTGTTGAGATATTGTTGCTCTTAAGTAGTTTATCTTGCACCAACGTTACGACATGCACAGACATACCTGCTGATTGATTGTGCACAACTGCATGTACTGACCTGCACATGGATGCACCATGTATAGAATGCCGCTGCGTGTGTGAGGACACAGCATGGCCGAATTATTAAGAAGTTCGTTTCGAAATCACCAGTTTCGGAGTTCGCTTCTCACCGCGTAACATCATTTGGGTATGAAATTAGGTAGGCGACTGTAATAGACTATCTCCCTCCCAACAAATTTCAAGCTTTGTTTCCATAATAAAAAAAGGATAGGTAGATCTCTGTCGGTTTCAGTTTTGGGGATTAAGTTGTTTAATCACCTAAATTACTTGCTCATTGAATCAGCATATAAGTGGTTGAATATTTCACAGATTTGCGTTTTCTGTTGGCACTCCGTCGGTTACGACGACGAGGGTTCCAGTTGATCTGATCAACGGAACAGCCTGCTCGTGAAACTAACGAGCCAGTGGCTGAGCACTCCACAGACACGTGTACCCTTAACGTAGTTCTCGGGAAAGATTCAGTGTAACAAGGCTGGCCCTTTGAAATACAGATACAACAGAAACCGGAAGATAGAGTGAGAGAAAGTTGTGGTGAAAGAGTACAGCAGGGTTCGCCACCATACCCTGCCGGAGCCTCGTGGAGCTTTAGGAGTTTTCGCTCAATAAACACTCACAACGCCCGGTCTGGGAATCGAAACCGCGATCTTATGACCGCGAGTCCGCTGCCCTAACCACTGGGCCATTGCGCCTCCACTCACAGATTTGCGTACCTTTAACGTAATTTTCAGGTAGAATCAGCGCGACAATTAATGAAAAGGCTGTAGCTTTCGAATTACACGCACAAATTCATCAAAGGCCTCTGTATAGTTTCCGTTTCTCCAGTTATGGGGTTGACTCGAAGCTTTAGAAAATAACACTTGTCCATGACACCGCGCAGCGGAATCGAAACTGAGATGTGGCTGCGAAGCGAACTTCTTAAACATTCGATTATGCTGCCTCAGTTGCTGGAGCACTGCCTTGAAAAAATTTAGTGGAACGAATCGACCCCAGTACATTTTTCTTTTTTTTTTTTTGTAAAACCTGGTACTTACTTTGTCGGTGTCTTTTGCCGAATCACTAAGTTAGTTATGAGAATGTAAACACACCAACAACGGTTGTCAAGCGGTGATGAGGGACAAGCATGCATAAAGACACACACACATTGGTCTCTTCTGCCGAACTTCTAAGTGACGGGTATATAAACAAGCCATCAACATATCAAGCGGCGGTGGGGTGACAAACCGGCACTCCGTCGGTTACGGCAACGAGGGTTCCAGTTGATCTGACCAACGGAACAAGTTGCTCGTAAAATGAACGTGCAAGTGGTTAAGCATTCCACAGACACACATTCCCTTAATGTAGTTCTTCAGGGAGTATCAACATGACACAGAGTGTGACAAGGCTGGCCCTTTGAATTACAGGTACTACTCATTTTTGCCTCCTGAGTAGAGTGGAACAACGTGAATTAAAGTGTCTTGTTCAAGGACAGAACGCGCCGCCGGAAATCGAACTCACGACGTTGTGATCGTGAGGCGATTACCCTAACTACTAAGCCACGCATCGTGTAATATAGACGACGGGCTTCTTTCAGTTTCTGTCTACTAATTCCACTGACAAGGATTTGGTCGACCCGAGACAATAGTAGAAGACACTTGCCCCAGGTACCACGCAGTGGGACTGAACCCGGAACCATGTGGTTGGGAGACAAACTTCTTCCAACACAGCCACACACACACACACACAC
>NC_068988.1:86669340-86670740 GCF_001194135.2 Octopus bimaculoides
GACAGGAAGCGGTCCAGCTTCCTAAGGCTAAACGGCAGTAGTGTGTTCCCTTATTGGGATTGTCACATTAAGTTGACAATATACTACAAATTTATCGCTCCACTACTGCTTAAATCTCTCTGAGAGATTTAGAAATATTTTATATATATATATATATATATATATATATGAAAATGGCCCATTTTGAACGATGTTATTCATTTTCATTAAATATGTCCCAGTGAGGCAAGTCAATGCTCTAAAAAACATTATTCCCACCAAGGACAGAAAAATTCTCATGTGACGACGACAGAAAGATCTGAAATCACTTAAATGTGGAGAATTTACTAACAGCGAAAAGAAAAAAGAAGTACTCATTTAGGAATGTTATTCACAGAAACTAAATCTGAAGAAAATTATCTCACGATAGTTTAAAGGATAGAAAAATGAGAACCGGACTGTAGAAAGCAAAATTAATACTATCCCTACATTTTATACAGGTCTACAAAGAGGGTGAAATCGTCTGTTCATGACAAAATGGAGTTCCTAGTTGAAGGAAATGACTCATGTAATGTAAAGGTAGTCAAGAGGTAAGTGAAATATTCAATAAACAAATGAACTGTCTTTCGTTACGACACCGGTAAATACCCTACTAATATGTACATGTATAAAGACGAGACAATAAGGCTGAGACTACATGGTTGCTGGACTAGCTAGAAACAGCAGCAAAATCTCCTTCGTATCCCACCTTACCGTCTGATAAATTGACGAGATAACGAGTGAAACTCTTCATGGCTGTTGGATCAGCTAGAAATATCAGCAAAATTTCCCTCATGTTACACCTTATCGTCTGATAAATTGACGAGACGTGGGAATCTTATATGGTAATTAGACCAGCTGGAAATATTAGCAAAACATCCCTCAAATCACAACTTACCATCTGATAAATTGACAAAATGATGAGGGAGCACTAGCGTAGCTGTAGTGTGTGCCATCCGGGACAGGCCTTCCATTTGCCGCCCCCCGGACCCCACAAAAGACACATATTGCCTGCAGTAGATCCCAAATTGGTGCCCCTATAAAAGTGCCGACCGCGCCCCCTCCGTAGTTACGCTAGTGTGAGGAAGATTCTAAATGGGTTTTGGATCAACTAGATTCATCAGCAAAATCTCCCTCAAATTACACATTACCGGCTGGTAAATAGACAATGCCAGGGAGACACTACATCAGTGGTTCTCAACCATTATTTTGTTATGGACGCCTTTGTTTCCATTTTACTCTACTGGATCCCCATGGTCATTCAATGTTTAAAAAAAGCCTGTTATATATATATATACCGGAGTAAGCACATGCAATGTGCAACAAGGTGGAAAAAAGAGTACTCAAATACCAGAGGTAGAGTAATATGCTTTATAAAGTAT
>NC_068988.1:86671167-86673036 GCF_001194135.2 Octopus bimaculoides
CTTTCAAACTTCGTATACTTATCTATTTTGTGTTATAGAACAGAAAAAAAATTTTTGTATTCGAAGTTATTTCATTTAAAAAATTGTCTTATTTCGATAATTTCAACCAATCACTGACAAGTATTCAGCTGTTTACAGTTACTCCTTTGGCAGTTTAAGCGGTTCCTTTGGTAGTTTAAGCGGTGTAAAGCGTATTTAATCTCCATTACTTCTGACATCTTGCAGAGAGGCAACACACGTGTGTTCGTTTTCCTTCGTTTTATTTTTAATATAATTTCGTTAACATCTGCCTGAACTGTATGTGTACAACATTTGCCCTAACCCTTCCCTCAAAAACCAGGTCTTGTGCCCATAATAGAAAGGTTTATTAGCTACTACCAATATGCTTCAGCCATTTTTTGACAAGGAAATAATAATTTTATCACCGCCAGAATCGTTTGTTTACGTAGTCAGCACTTAATGTATTCGGCTGAATGGACGTCAGTCATTGGTTGAAATTACAGAAATACGACAACTTTAACATGAAATAAGTTGCAATATAATAATTTTTCTTAAGAAGACTAAGAGAAAAAGATGTTTTATATGACACACTCTACCAGTGTCCCAAGTTTCAGAGTGTTTCGTTAAGAAAATACTGGCGGCCCCGTTTTGAACTAGATCCGAAAAAAGAAGCATAAAAGTTCATAGTTCGACTTTCCGATATTGTAGAACCAAGAGCATGGGTCCATAGGTGCAACCCTGCGTAGATCTATGTGGGTTAAAATCCTGATATAGTAAACATCCGGTGGAGGCGCAATGGCCCAGTGGTTAGGGCAGTGGACTCGCGGTTTCGATTCCCAGACCGGGCGTTGTGAGTGTTTATTGAGCGAAAACACCTAAAGCTCCACGAGGCTCCGGCAGGGGATGGTGGTGAACAACTTCCTCTCACTCTTACTTCTTGTTTCTGTTGTGCCTGTAATTCAAAGGGTCAGCCTTTTCACACTGTGTCACGCTGAATATCCCCGAGAACTACGTTAAGGGTACATGTGTCTGTGGAGTGCTCAGTCACTTGCACATTAATTTCCCGAGCAAGCTGTTCCGTTCACCGGATCAACTGGAACCCTCGACGTCGTAAGCGACGGAGTGCCAACAACAACAACATAGTAAACATCCAGAGAGAAAAGACGCGAACATATCAACGTTCAATAACAGAATGGTTGCGGGAGCGGCTATTAAGTGGTAAAAGGAAAGAAAAGAAATTAAATAGAAAGAGAGGTAGATAGAGTGAGGGGTGGGGGGAATCTAAGGATTGGCTTTAGGATAAAGTAAGGTGTATTGTGTACGCGGTAGCCGAGAAAATAAGAGAGAGGATGAGGAGGTAGAGGAAGATTGGGTAAAAAACAATAGAGCAAAATGAAAGGAATTTAAAGAGAGTAGTAGGTATCCGTGATAGTCTATAGGTGCTGGGGAGGAGATCTAGTAGTAAGTGCTTGTGTCCGTTCTGGCTAAGGTCAGTGGCTGTAGAGTTATTTCTAGCAATAGGGTTACGGGTGTGTAAGTAGCCGAGAAAGTAGGAGCTAGTTGAATGTTAAATTATTTATGAGTGGGAGTTAGAGTTAGATATAAGGGGGGTTTTATTGGGTCAAGATTTAAAAATAAATCAAGGATAAATTAAAGAATTAATATTTATCTCATAAAGTGATGAAGTATAATCTTGGAGCCCTAGTAATCCGTTACAGCACTTACCTAGCGTACCTAATCATTTAGATCACCTGTGAACTAAACCCCCATACTTTGTATAAATTGCCACGTAGAGTATTTAATATAGGTACTGCTCACTATGAACAAACAATTCCTGGGCATTTCACTCAAAGATATACCCATTCCATC
>NC_068988.1:86673494-86677458 GCF_001194135.2 Octopus bimaculoides
TGCGCGAAATTTTACGGAAAACCAGCACAATAAAGATAATTTTTTTCCAAGTAATGTGGCCGGGTTTGTTTTTCGAAAATTTTAATCAGAGGCACAGAAAAAAAAAATAATTTCAATTTTTTGTGCATTAAAAAGCCAAAGCTGTTAGACGTTGGCGTACAGCGATCGATATATACACAGTGAACGTTTTCTCCATTTGCGTGCAATAAGGCTTAGGGCAAGCGAGTGTAACATCCAAATAACTTGAAAAGAATGCATGTGGGAATGCCGTTATAATGAATGCTCATTTAAATGTATTTTGCATGGAGTTGATGTACTTTTTAACAGGAGAGGAGTGCCTGAAGGCTGGTTCTTCTCAATTTTATGCATTTTTAGGTTCAATGTGTTTCAAATAAGTACTGACAATTGAAGGTGATTGCAAAGACAAAGAACTACCTGTTTTTTTTTTTAACAATTTTAACAGTGAGAACATTGGAGAAAATATGTTATTGACATTAATAGTTTGTACCTCAGCTAATTACTGTTGAGAACTGCATAATCCTTGTGTCATGTTAGAGATCTAAAAGGCATTTTCGAATTTCATTATTTTCTTTAATCCAGGCAACGCTGGATATTTCTGCTAGTACATATATAAAAGCAAGTTGTCTTTGTGTCAAGTTGCCGTCTACACCTGTTAGCGAATTTTCGTGAAACTTTGTAAAGAAGCTAAAGTAGCATCCGGTTTGTTACTAGGCTCATTGAAGTTTAATAAAAATCTATAATTGGATGGCTTCGGCCCCTAGAAGGGATCCACATATATAACCATTACCCGCCAAGGGAAATAACCAATTCATTTTCCTATATATGATAAATGGAAAAATGTATATTAAATACTCCTCGATTTATTAAACAAGATTTATTAAACATTACGTGGACATTCTTACAAGAACTTGTCAGGCAAGGTCAGTGATTTTATTTGGTATAAATCAAGTTGAGTATGTTTATTTCTTAATATTTGAACTGTTTGAGTTATTTTCGTAAATATACCCAGTACAACCCTTAAACAAGTAAATAGTATTTTCCTAAACAATAAATCCACTTACTTCGGTTTATAACTTATTCATGAATACACTATGAACGACGATGCCTTTCATGTCACTTCAGCCAATTGACAAGCGCTGCATGAAGAACTGTTCTGCTTCTAGACAAATGCATTGTCATCATAAAAGCCAAACCCTGTTTACATGTAGGAACACCTTCTTAATTTATATTGATAGATGTGTTAATGTTTTGTAACGATGTACTCTGTATAACAACCAACCACACAAGCAGACAGAAATCGCCATTTATCTATCAATAACATTGCAATCTGCACTGTATTCATACAGTTCACACGCTGTTTACATATAGGGACATTTTCTTAATTCATATTGATAGCTGTGTTGATGTTTTCGTAAATGATGTAAATGTATCGATAATCTACATGTTATTTTATTTTAAAATTTATATGCAAAGTTATTTGTATGTCTACTGTAAAACTAAATGTCAATCTGTTTCTATTGGGTTGGCAATTAAGTTCCCGTCGTTTTTTTTTTTAATTTTGGAACTTATTGCGTTTTTAAATTTTGGAATCTATTTTTTTCGAGAATTCTATTTTTGAATCATTTTGGAATCTTTTTTTTTTTTTCTAGTTAATTTTAGTTAATTTTTGTTTATTTTCAGATCATTAAAATGGAATATGAAGTTAAGAAAAACGAGCATTTTCGACACCACCTTTTTGCTTTTAATCAATGTTCTAAGGCCGCAAAAGCTGCTCGCGATGTTTGTGCTGTGTATGGAGAGGGTGCCATATCTGAAAGAACCGCTCGTGATTAGTATGCCGAGTTCAAAAATGGAAATCTTGACCTTAAAGACGCACCTCGTTCTGGCCGTCCAGTTGAGTTCGATGAAGAGCGATTAAACCAACTTTTGCACGATGGCTAAGGGCGTTAGGCTCACGAGCAGAAGGTTGTAAGCTCGGTTCCTGGACCGAGCGGCGCGTAAAATCCTTGAACAAGGCACTTTATATCACGTTGCTCCAGTCTACTAAGCTGAAATGAAAATCAGCTGAATGCTGGTGGGTCCCTAAATTCCTGAAAGTGACTACATAGACAGCTAAAACAATTAGCGGAAACATGGTACAGATCAAAGTCTAGTGAGTGGATTTGGTAGATGGAAACTGAAAGGAGCCCGTCATGTGTCTATATATATACACACACACACAGGGTGCGGACGGTATTTGAGGAATGATTTACGGTTTAAAAAAAAAAACGCTTATATAACAGAAAAAAACTGTATTTTTATTTTTAAAAAATTAAATAAAGTTAAATTATCAATTTAATAATTTCATTCAATAAAACCACCATAATAACTGCTTCTACGCGGGGTCGAAATCATTTACAAGCTCGGATTAAGTGGTTCTTTTTCATATTGGACATGACTCGAACTATGGCGGCTTTCAAAGGGAGTGTTCATTGACATTTTTCTCAACGATGCTCCATAAATAGTCCAGTTGATTGAGATATGGAGAATTAGGAGGCCAAATGTTGGGTGTAATGTGATCATGCAAATTGTCGGCCATCGATTCTTGTGTCATTTGTGCCTTGTGTGATGGTGCAGAATCTTGTTGAAAAGACATAAGGCCTTCCATTGCATACTCGATCCAAAGCTTAGCAACTTTATTTAGAACCTCAATATATAGGCGCAGGAGTGGCTGTGTGGTAAATAGCTTGCTTACCAACCACATGGTTCCGGGTTCAGTCCCACTGCGTGGCACCTTGGGCAAGTGTCTTCTGCTATAGCCTCGGGCCGACCAAAGCCTTCTGAGTGGATTTGGTAGACGGAAACTGAAAGAAGCCCGTCGTATATAAGTGTATATGTACATACATATATATATATATGTATGTATGTGTGTTTGTGTGCCTGTGTTTGTACCCCCAACATCGCTTGACAACCGATGCTGATGTGTTTACGTCCCCGTAACTTAGCGGTTCGGCAAAAAGAGACCGATAGAATAAGTACTAGGCTTACAAAGAATAAGTCCTGGGGTCGATTTGCTCGACTAAAGGCGGTGCTCCAGCATGGCCGCAGTCAAATGACTGAAACAAGTGAAAGATAAGAGATAATATGCAGCAGCATTCATCCTAAAGCCTTGTGGAAAAAAGTGAGGAGGCATCACATGTCCAATGCTAACATCTCCCACAACCATGACACTTGCAGGAAATCTTGTGTGCATTACTCTTGCAACCTCAGAAGGGTCTGCACATAGCCATCTGTCATTTCCTCTGTTAGTTTTCTGGTCCTGGACAAAGATCTTCTCATCTGAGAAAAACTAAATCAAACCATCTGATGGATTTTTACGTTTGTTCAAAAGTCTTTTGGCTCTGATTAAACGGTTTTCTTTTGTTTTTTTTCTGGCATGAATTGACCTCGCTTCATCAAGTAAGATTTGTATCTGATATCTTCATGCACATCATTTCTGATTGTTTTTTCTGACGCACGAACATTTTTTTGCAATTGACCTCATTGATTTTCCTGGATTATCCTCAATGTTTTGCTTAACTTCCTGAATAAATTCAGGTGTCCTGATAGAATCAGAGCGTTTGGAATTTTTTTTTTTTTTTTACGTTTTGATACAGGTAGTACGCTTCCATTTTCTTTCTCTAATTCACACCGAATCTTGTGGACAAAAAATCTTGCAAATTTCAGAAAACAAGAAATTTCTAAATCACCGTGCTAAGCCTTCAAAGCCACAATCAAAGCATGCCTTTTCATTTCATTAGTAAACATAGGGCCTGTCATTGTTATTTTCTGAAAGAGAAGTTCAGTAAAAATTAGTCAAATAAAATAATGACTAAAAATGCATGTGTCCTCAAATACCGTCCGACCCTGTATATATATATATATATATATATATATGTGTGTGTGTGTGTGTGTGTGTGTGTGT
>NC_068988.1:86681999-86682365 GCF_001194135.2 Octopus bimaculoides
GGTGGTGGTGGTGATGATGATGATGATGACGATGATGATGACGATGATGGTGGTGGTGATGATGATGATGATGATGATGACGATGATGATGATGATGACGATGATGGTGGTGGTGATGATGGTGGTGGTGATGATGATGAGGATGATGATGATGGTGATGGTGGTGGTGATGATGACGATGATGGTGATGATGGTGATGATGGTGGTGGTGATGATGATGATGATGGTGATGATGGTGATGATGGTGGTGGTGATGATGATGATGATGATGATGATGATGATGATGGTGGTGGTGGTGGTGGTGATGATGATGATGATGATGACGATGATGGTGGTGGTGATGATGATGATGATGATGATGATGAT
>NC_068988.1:86684442-86686313 GCF_001194135.2 Octopus bimaculoides
GGAACAGCCTGCTCGTGAAATTAACGTGCAAGTGGCTGAGCACTCCACAGACACGTGTACCCTTAACGTAGTTCTCGGGGATATTCAGCGTGACACAGTGTGACAAGGCTGACCCTTTGAAGTACAGGCACAACAGAAACAGGAAGAAAGAGTGAGAGAAAGTTGTGGTGGAAGAGTACAGTAGGGTTCGCCACCATCCCCTGCCGGAGCCTCGTGGAGCTTTAGGTGTTTTCGCTCAATAAACACTCACAACGCCCGGTCTGGGAATCGAAACCGCGATCCTATGACCGCGAGTCCGCTGCCATAACCACTGGGCCATTGCGCCTCCACACCACCACCACCACCACCAATATAAGTGATATAAATCATAATATTAGGATCGATAACATGTAATTATTGTGGGGTATCATATAGCACGATTCAACACAATGACAGGAATTATTCCATTTGTACCCAGCAGACGACAGTAAAAAAAAATGCTATATAATGGTGGTAAAAACGTTTGTTCGCAAACAACATGATTCCGGGTTCAGTCCCATTACGTCACACCTTGGACAAATGTCTTCTACTATAGTCTCTCGGGCTGACCAAAGCCTTGTGAAGGGATTTGGTAGACTCAAACTGAAAGAAGCCCGTTGTATGTATGTATGCATGCATGCCTGTATGTATGTGTGTATGTATGTATGTATGCTTGTATTATATATATATTATATGTTTGTGTGTGTGTGTGTGTGTGTGTGTGTGTGCTTGTGTTTGTCACCCCGACCCACCCAAAACCGTTTGACAACTAATGTTGGTGTGTTTAGGTCCCCGTAACTTAACGGTTCGGCAATCACGCTTTGCAAAAAAAAGAAAGTACTGGGGCGATTCATTTGACTAAAATTCTTCAAGACTATGCCCCAGCATGGTCGCAGTCTAATGACTGAAATTGTTGCTGGCATTCCGTCGCTTACGACGTCGAGGGTTCCAGTTGACCCGATCAACGGAACAGCCTGCTCGTGAAATTAACGTGCAAGTGGCTGAGCACTCCACAGACACGTGTACCCTTAACGTAGTTCTCGGGGATATTCAGCGTGACACAGTGTGACAAGGCTGACCCTTTGAATTACAGGCAGAGTGAGAGAATGTTGTGGTGAAAGAGTACAGCAGGGTTCGCCACCATCCCCTGCCGGAGCCTCGTGGAGCTTTAGGTGTTTTCGCTCAATAAACACTCACAACGCTCGGTCTGCGAATCGAAACCGCGATCCTATGACCACGAGTCCACTGCCCTAGCAACTGGGCCATTTCGCCTCCACTAATGACTGAAATAAGTAAAAGATAAAAGATTTTTTTAAAAAGGCGTGGTCCAGAAAACGAGGTCAGAGTGAACGAGTAACACCAGGATATAGATTATGAGGTTGTTTACTTCTCAAGCAAAATGTCATAATAACATTGAAGGCAGATTTCTCAGAAATGGGTGCAAACGATATTGTTCTTTCTCCTATTTTGCAAACAATTTGCAGATGCAAGAGCTACCAGTTCAAAGCGCTAGATACCGTACACTAGCAGGCTTATGGGGGCCATCAGGAGTAAGTGCGCGCCGTTTCGCGGCCTTCCTCTCGACGGTATAATTGCGCGCCCCTCCCTCTCTCTGAGAGGGGCCCCTCCCCCGCTTGCTAGAGCTTTTATTCTTGCTATTCTTTTATTCCTTTACTTGTTTCAGTCGCTTGACTGCGACCATACTGGAGTACACCCTTAAAGTGTTTTAGTCTTAGTCAAAGAAATCGACCCCAGGACTTATTCCTTGCAAGCCCAGTACTTATTCTATCGGGTTCTTTTGTTGAACCGCTAAGTTACAGGAACATAAACACACCAGCATCAGTTGTCAAGCG
>NC_068988.1:86687955-86688936 GCF_001194135.2 Octopus bimaculoides
TGATGATGATGATGATGATGATGATGGTGATGATGATGACGATGATGATGGTGATGATGATGATGATGATGGTGATGATGGTGATGGTGATGATGGTGATGATGGTGGTGGTGATGATGATGATGATGATGATGATGACGATGGTGGTGGTGGTGATGGTGATGATGATGATGGTGATGATGGTGATGGTGATGATGGTGATGATGATGGTGGTGGTGATGATGATGATGATGATGATGATGATGATGATGATGATGGCGACGGTGATGGGGCTAATCATGATCATGATTATGATCATGACGATGACAATGATGAAGACTTTGATGATGACAATGACGACGATGACGTTGATGACTATGGTAATGCTGATGGTACTTGTGATAGTTTCCTACACTATCATAAAGCAACCAATTTTTTTCCTCAAATCATCCGAAATGATGCCATTCAGCTCTCATGATTCTTTCCGCCACCACACCGAATACGATTAATAACGTGGGAGACTCCAGCGAGACATTTAACCTGTTAAAAATAGCAACCAAACCATCAGAGAGCCTTCGGCGTTCTTCACACGTACCATACTGTCCTACAAGAAAACAAAAAGGAAAAAGGAAAAGCACATTAGATCTTATAGTCCTCGATACACTCTGCCTAGGCTGACCTGCAGTCTAAATACCACCACCAATTGTTTGTTGGCACTCCGTCGCTTACGACGTCGAGGGTTCCAGTTGATCCGATCAACGGAACAGCCTGCTCGTGAAATTAACGTGCAAGTGGCTGAGCACTCCACAGACACGTGTACCCTTAACGTAGTTCTCGGGGATATTCAGCGTGACACAGTGTGACAAGGCTGACCCTTTGAAGTACAGGCACAACAGAAACAGGAAGAAAGAGTGAGAGAAAGTTGTGGTGGAAGAGTACAGTAGGGTTCGCCACCATCCCCTGCCGGAGCCTCGTGGAGCTTTAGGTGTTTTCGCTCAATAA
>NC_068988.1:86695953-86696376 GCF_001194135.2 Octopus bimaculoides
ATTGCATTAATCTTTCCTGATCAAGATGTCTATTCATCGGGGAATAAAAAAATAATTACATGCAGGCATCTTATTGTGAAAATCATCCGGCAACGACAGGTTACTCGGCTTGTGTGTGTATGTGTGTGTGTGTGTGTGTGTGTGTGTGTGTGTCTGTCTGTCTGTCTGCCTATCTATCTCTCTATCTCTCTATCTATCTATCTATCTATCTCTGTCTCTCTCTCTCTTTGTCTGTCTCTCTCTCTGTCTCTCTGTCTCTCTCTCACTCCATATATATATGTATATATATATATATATATTATCTTTTTCTTGTTTCACTCATTTGACTGCGGCCATGCCGGGGCACCGCCTTAAAGAGTTTTTTCTTCGAATATACATGTATATATATACATGTATATATATACATATATATATATATATATA
>NC_068988.1:86696386-86697977 GCF_001194135.2 Octopus bimaculoides
ATATATGGGGTGTGGAGTTGTGAGGTTGGCAGAAACTGAAATAAGGCCGTCGTATTTATACATACATGCATACATACATACATACATACATACATACATACATACATCACAGCTGCACCCCCGTTACACTAGAAAAGCCATTGCCAAAAAGTCTTACTGAAATGATTCATTATTGATGCCATGTGATGACTTTATATGACTTTTAAACTCAGCCAAAATTTTACACATATTACTACACACTGCACAGCTGTGCTGGCTGGCAGGAGAAACAGGTTCCGCCATATGCATTCTTTTAACGTGTCTTTTCAGACCTGCAACTGAGAGGCACACCCTTCCACATTTTACACGTGTTCTGTTGTGAATTGTTATAGCCACATCACTGTTTATCATGGGTCGATTCCTGTGAGATTTTCGATGGCTGACCAGGCCTGCACGACTCAAACACCTCCTCCCACAAACCACACACACAAAAAGCAACACTCCTTCACTCTCCACAGGTTCCCTCCTAAGCCCTCCTCTTAATTCTCTCATACTTCACTCTCTCTCCTTCTCAAACCCCAAACAATCACTATGCACTGTCTTCCTCAATCCATTCCGGTCTTGTGCCTCTCCCTCCTAATCCCCAACTGCAATTCTTGTCTGTATTGGAGCAGTTTAAAGGCAATCCTTAAACCTTAATTTAGGCTTATGCGCTGAGCTGCCGTCTTCCTGTTCACCATACAATAGCTGCTTGGGAAGTCTCTCATCCCTCATCCTTAGCAAATGCCCCCCACCACATCTCAAACATCTTTGCCGAATCATTGACTCTATACTTCTACTGCCATTCTTGTCAAGACCTCCACATTACTAATGGTCGTTTTCCAGTTTATCCCCCAAATTTTTCTCAGACAGTATGAATGGTATCGTTACAGTTGCCTTATATGCCTACGGTAAATAACCCATGCCTCACTCCCATATAGCAAAAATAGAAAGACACACGTGTTATATAACTTATCTTTAATTTGTGAAGATATATTATGTCTTCTCCACAGACTCCTAACAAGCCTACCAAAAGCACTACAAGCCCTACTGATTCTATATGAAATTTCAAGAACAGCAGTGCTCAAGGTACTTCCTAAATAAATAAATAAATAAATAAACAAAGCAACAGTGCAGATGAAGCTGAGGATCATGTAGGAAAATTGGTGGAGTGATGGATGCGATGAGATCCAAGAAGCTTCAAATGCTAACAATTCCAAACTTTTTACTCTCTCTGGCCTTATTTCAGTTACTGTCTGCCAAATCAACTCACAATGCTTTGGTCAGCATGGGGCAATAGTAAAAGACGTGTAGGCGCAGTTACCTCTCCTGATGGCGGCTGCCTAATTAGTTGGATAATAGAGGGTATTACGCAACATAAAGATTCAGAGACTCATCTCTTCTTCTTTTCTCGCCAAGATGTCGGACAGTATAGACGGGATCTAGTTTGGCTGTCGCTCACCACACGCCAGCTAGCGGACAGGAGACAACGCACAGGAGAAGAGCATGACTTCCACACATCAAACCATTTTCATTTGTCATTCAGCTTATATATATATATATATATATATAT
>NC_068988.1:86698152-86700267 GCF_001194135.2 Octopus bimaculoides
TTATTTATTCTTTGTACCGGGTTTCCTGTCAAATGAGATTACAGCCTTCTGAGTAGAGTCACATTAGATGGCTCCGCAACCTATCGTTCTAAAATGATGGCCCGACGTGGAATGCATCAACTCGACTAACTAAAATGGTGACCCGACGCAGCACACACCACAATTCCTTCTAAAATTGTGAACCCCGGACGAATTCTGACCAGTGAATACGTATTCCTTTTTCTCCTTCGCAAATTCGGCTACGCGACTAGACCGCCACTCATCACATAGGAACATACCACTGATGTCTCTCGTTACCATATTGTCTTCTTCACTACAAAATTTTGGCACCATTTTCAAGCGGGAGACTGCAAATAATTTTTCCTTGTCTTGTAACTGAATTTACAACACGGTCCTTTGAAGACACAGCGTCCTAGGGAAATATTCTTCTTGCTTGTAATAAAATCATTGTACATATATGCTTTGTTCTATTTGCTTGGACATCTTTCTTTGCTGAACGTTTTCCTTGTACATACTTGCATTGAATTTCTTTTTTCAATTTCAGTTGCTCATACAACTGTTTTGCCATGGTTCGTTTTTCTGTGCCCTCCTAGTGTACACTCTGCCTACACTAATTTTAATCGACCGCTTCCGGTCTAGTGGGGGCTCTACAGGCGCAGTTACCTTCCCCTGACGGCGGCTGCCTAATTAGTTGGTTAATAGAAGGCATTACGCAACATTAAGGTTCAGAGACTCATCTCTTCCTCTTTTCTCGCCAAGACGTCGGACAGTATAGGCGGGATCTAGTTTGGCTGTCGCTCACCACACGCCAGCTAGCGGACAGGAGGCAACGCACAGGAGAAGAGCATGGCTTCCACACATCAAACCATTTTCATTTGTCATTCAGCTTATATATAAATATATATATATATATATATATATATATATATATATATATATATATATATATATATATACGTGTGGCCACATTAAAGGTATTTAAAGTCACAGCCTTGTTTTATTTATTCTTTATACCGGGTTTCCTGTCAAATGAGATTACAGCCTTCTGAGTAGAGTCACATTAGATGGCTCCATTACAATTCCATCTAAAGACGTTTACCCAACTTGCTATGCAGTGGAACTGAACTCGGAATGATGTGGTTAAGAATCACACTTCTTAGCACACGGCCACGCCTAGCTTCTTTGTGTTTGTGTTTGTATTTGCCCAACCGCCGCTTGCCAACCGGTGTCGGCTTGTTTATGTCACTGTATCTTATCGGTTCATTTAAAAAAGAATAAGTTCAAGGTTAAAAAAAAAGCAAGTTGAAAAACTAACAACTGAAATTGTCTAGTCAGAACACGAAGAGAGGAGAGAAATGGGGTGGTCGATGTGAATATATTGAAAGGAGACCGCTACCATGTTTAATAAAATTAAGATGATTTGCATCTTTCCAACTGTTTCAACATCGTAGTGATGAGAAGAGGATTTTATGGATATAAAAATATATCCATAAAAATATAAGTTAAACATGTCCGTTGCATTCAATATTTTGCTTTAAAAAACCGCTGTATTTTAAATTTTAAATATAGGAAAAATTCGTTTACTAATTGTTAACAAAAATCGTCTCAGACACTCGAATTCTTTCATTTATTCATTTTTTCCCCAACATAATTATAGATGCAGAAATGAGTTGGTACCATATTTATTTGTTGCCCTACTAAATCACCAGAATTCCGGTCGGTATCAACTTTGTCTTTCATCATTTCGTGGTCGACACAATAAAGTACCAGTCAAGCACTCTGGTTGATGGTGTCGACTAACCTTCTCTCTACAAATTTCATTCCTTGTATTTACGTTAGAAACAGCTGTTAAATCACTCTGGGCCGGTGGACTGGTAGAATCGTATGAGCCATCTACCAATCCATCAATCCATCCATCCGTCCCCTTATCCAACCGTCCACCCTTCCCCCCATCCATCCATTCATCCATCCATTCATTCAACCATTCATCCATCCGTCTCCTAATCCATCCATCCATCCGTCCATCCGTCCGTCCGTGGGTCCGTCCATCCATCCATCCGTCCATCCATCCGTCCATCCGTCCGTCCGTGGGTCCGTCCATCCATCCATCCGTCC
>NC_068988.1:86701686-86703038 GCF_001194135.2 Octopus bimaculoides
ATCCATCCATCCGTCCGTCCATCCATCCAACCATCCATCCATCCGTCCATCCATCCAACCATCCGTCCGTCCGTCCGTCCGTCCATCCGTCCGTCCGTCCGTCCGTCCGTCCGTCCGTCCATCCATCCATCTCCGCCCACTACTCCTGGGTCGTGGAGGTGGAGTCCTCAAGCACCTTCGCCATGGAGATCTAAAGTAATTGTCATTACACCTTTTGGCTGGAATCCCCAGCATGACCAACTGAGATTATGGATGTTACCCAACCATTTCGTTCTTGGTTTACTCCTAGGTCGACTGTTAGCGATTCTTTCCTACGAGTCTAATCACATGTCCGTAGTACCGGTGCTGTGACTTCTCAACACGGAGAAGTAATGACTCGACTTAGAGAGAGTGTCACTGATCCCTGAGCTACGCACCTTGTCGCGTCTATGTTAAACCAGGGATCCTTCGGAGGGATTCTATTTCTGCCGCTTCTATTCACAATTGTACTTTTTGGGTCATTGCCCAACATTCACGACCTAGGTACGAATAGGCACGAAAATCGAATTGAAGACAACGAGTTTGATGGTTTTCTTTATCAATCTATCCTCTTCTAAGAATCGAATGCTGCAGCTGGTGCATTACTGCATTACTGCGCCAACACCAACAATTCTAGCTTCTAATTCAGATTCCTGCTTCACATCACTTTAAAATACGGTCCCAAGATTCTTAATGTTTTAGCGTTCAGATAACTCTGTCAGATGTAACGCTCATTTATTCGCACTGTTTTAAATAAATCATGCATTATTATATAGCTTTGAGATGTTGATGACGTGATTGTTTATTTATAGAATGACAGTGTAGGATATGGGTGATAGATCAGATCTGTCCTTTTGAACGTAAAACACGTAGAATATTTAGGCATGACATGGTCGGTTTAGATGCCAAAGGGTTAAACTTCTCCACTTGTCACAGGAAATCGATAGAACACTGAACAAAATACCGGTGTAAGGGGTACTGAACTCCTTTCGAGGACAACAAAACGAAGTATCACGGATCTTTATGGCTTGACGGCCAACACTTGTTTTCTTAACGAAACACTTTCAAACTTGGGATACTGGTAGAATGTGTCATATAAAACATCTTTTTCTCTTAGCCTTCTTAACAAAGATGACTTCTTAATAAGTTATTTCATGTTAAAGTTGTCGTATTTCTGTAATTTCAACCAATCACTGACGTCTATTCAGCTGAATACAGTTAGTGCTGCTCGGTGTCAAGTGTGTTATTCCCTGTTGAATTATATCATTATTCCCTAGTAAGGGTTTAGGGTTTTAGGGTTAGGGTTGGGGTTTTAGGGTTAGGGTTTTAGGGTT
>NC_068988.1:86703680-86705929 GCF_001194135.2 Octopus bimaculoides
TGTCTCAGAGAATCGTCAGAGCGCCAGACAAAATAACAGGAGGTACTGACCTCCATTCGATGACAATGAAATAAAGTACTAGTTAAGCACTGAGGTACTTAACTGTAATCGATTGACTCTGTAAAAGGTTGATAATTGCAATTGAGACATTAGTCTCTCTCTATCACCTTTCAACAAAATTATATATTAAGAAACTGTAGAACAATTAACAACATAATAAAAATAAGTTTTTATTATTGGAAGGTTAAAAGTTTCGTTGAGGCATCTGAGAGGAGCAAGTTGTTGTTACATCGAAGGCATCGCGCTAAAGAGGCTTAGAAAGCGCGCGAAGCGCTTTAAGTACTAGTTTTACTACGCATGCATACTCGTGGGGCTTACGGGAAGGCAAGTCCCTTGCGCATGCGTAGATTGTACTTCCTTAATGGCGGCCATAATTTTGCGCCACTACAACTCGTTTCTCACTAAATTGCTCGCCTTGTGCCTATGGATGAATCAGGGATCAACCTAACCAGATCAGACTACGAACCTATTCATTTCTTAGTGGTACATTCACCGGTGAGTGGTAACCTGCCGTTGAGCTGATGCTGCCTTTACGAGACAGCTCGACCTGGTAGCAACAATAATCAAAAGTCTCTCGTGTGTAGCACTCTTCTGTCTGAAAAGACAAGGAAAGAAATGAGTTGAAAAAAAATTATGATGATAATTTTGATTGGAACGCCTTTGACAGTAGAACTACTCGATCAAGGCTGACCCAGGGTTAAACAGCAATAACAATCTGCAGTAATGTGGAACTTCGAAGTGAGCACAAACGACAATGTATCAAATAAAATGATACAACAAAATTTTCTGTAAAGGCCAAACTGAGTTAGCTCCCTTACTTAGTGGAACTTGTGCATACAGAAGTAACACACACACACACACATACACACACACACGCACACACATGTACGCACGCACACACACGCATACATACAACTACACACATAAAAACATGCACACATGCATACGCACATACGTAGATATACATTTATATACATACATACGAACATACATGCATGCAATCATGCATAAATGCATACACTTACAAGAATACATAAATATACAAACACATATATACATACGCACACATACACATATATACATGTATACATACATACATACACACATACATACACACATACATACATACATACATACATACATACATACATACATACATACATACATACATACGCGGTTTTGTCAGTAAATGCTAAAAGGAGAATCTGAATAAACTAGGATTTTCAGAAAGAGAAATCGACCAGCAGATTCGTACATTACAAGTGCAATCTGTGACTGGAACAGTTAAAATGTGCAAGACTTTTGTCAAGTTAAAAATGTGAATTTGTCTGTGTGAACTACATCCCAGAGATGGAGCTTTGTTTCTTTGTTGGAAACCGGCTCCCTCTTCAGTGGAAGATTCATAATAATTTTTAAAATTCATACATACATACATACATACATACATACATACATACATACAACAAACATACACACACACACACACACATACATGCATACACACATACATACATACATACATACATACATACATACATACATACATACATACATGATGGTTGCTTCATAGTCAGATGATAACCGTCTCACATTCCGCCTGGCAATTCTGATTTACTTCCATCGTTGAATGGGCACGTTTAACAATCGCTGTTAGGACTTTATGGAATACAAAACAGATCAAGAAACGGAATGATAGTGACACATTTGTACGTCATTAGATTTAAATGACAAAAACTTAGTTCAACACTTTTTCCCCCTTTCTCGGAAACCAAATTAGGATCCAGTGACAGGCATTGCAAGATGGCCAGTATTATTTTGACTGCGAGTTTTATGTCAGACTATTTTTCTCCAAGAAGAGCTGCCTTCCTTCCCCGAAACTTTATCAAAAATAACGGGAGCCTCCTAAAACCCCTGGGAATTCTATTTAACTCATAGATGGAATCCTGAGAAGTACTACAGTTCGGGTTAGAAGGACCTGGGTGTATTGGTTATTAAGGGGCCACTCCTCGCTCCTCACAACTCCAGAACTCACGAAGTGGAGCCTCAGCCTCGAATGCAGTTTAATGTCATACCCAGGACATTCATACATACATACATACATACATACATACATACATACATACATACATACATACATGCATACATACATGCATACATACATGCATACATATATATATATATATATATAT
>NC_068988.1:86706283-86706553 GCF_001194135.2 Octopus bimaculoides
ATATATATATATATATATATATATATATATATATATATATATATATATACACACTTATATGTACATATATATATGTATGTATATATAGTTTGATAAGCACCAACGCATGATATTCTTGTCCCTTGAATCTCTCTGTTGCTTCTGCTAAATATTAAGTAAAAATATCCATAGAATCATATCTTGAGATCTAGTTTTACTATTTGCAATACCATACCTTATACATATAAAGGGAGAGAGAGATAGAGAGAGAGGGGGGGGGGAGAAAGAGGC
>NC_068988.1:86708436-86709223 GCF_001194135.2 Octopus bimaculoides
CACACTTAAGTGGCAATATACTACACTTTATCGTGCAGTTACTGTTAATACTTCATTTAGAGAATTAACATTGCTTGTTTTCACCTTTTCAATATCAGTGAAGAATGTCACTGGAAAAGAAGATATAAGATTTGCCAGATTTGTCTCTCTCACCAAGGTCATCAGCTGTCGAACGCCGACGAAGGGAAATAACCCTGAAATCCGGATACGTTCGTGCTGCTGGTCGCGGTGAGAGGGATAACTCCCTTGGCAAACAGGACACAGTCGTGTGTCGATAAGCCAGCTGGAGGAGATGTCCTCCTGGGGCTAAAAGCAACAGTAACATCCACCCCTAGGGGTCAGCCACACTTAAGTGGCAATATACTACACTTTATATATATATATATATATATATATTTATATACAGAATGACAGAATGATAGTTACGGCCGGTTCATAAGGTGATCCAGTGTTCTGCGTCTATAAAGCACTTAGCTTTACATACGTCTCGTCAGACCCCCAATGGCCGGTGGCGTATGTAAAGCTATTCGCTTTATGTACGCGAAACCCTCGGTAACTCTATGAATCGTAACACTCATAAACAGTTTAAAAACTGTTTAACCTTGGCAAACAGGACACAGTCGTGTGTCGATAAGCCAGCTGGAGGAGATGTTCTCCTGGGGCTAAAAGCAACAGTAACATCCACCCCTAGGGGTCAGCCACACTTAAGTGGCAATATACTACACTTTATCGTGCAGTTACTGTTAATACTTCATTTAGAGAATTAACATTGCTTGTTTTCACCTTT
>NC_068988.1:86710163-86711623 GCF_001194135.2 Octopus bimaculoides
ATATATACACACACACAGACATGCAGGAAGTAAATAGACACCTTTAATTTTCAAAATCTTTTATTCAATATACAAAGTGAACAATTGAAATGTAATCGATAGGTAGAACTACATACTTTAGTATTTAGTTGACATTCCCTTTGCAGTTTTTAATTCAGAAACTCTTTTTGGCATTGAACTGATGAGCTTTGTGATTTGTCTCTTGTAGAATTTCTGCCCATATTTCACGCAACAATCGAAACAGTTCATTTTTAGATTTAGGTTTCTGTCGAATTTTTCGTTTAGCTTTATCTAGTATGCTTCAAAGATTTTCAATTGGGTTCATGTCAGGAGATTTGCTCGACCAAGGAAGCTTTTTAATCCCATTTTTAGTCAGCCATTGTTGATTCCTTTTCGCTGTGTGGCATGGAGCCCCATCTTCCATGAATAAAGACTCATTTTTCGTTATGTTATCGTGTGAATACATTGGAAGTAGTCCTTGCTTAAGTATTTCGATGTATTTCTCAGAGTTTATGCTTCCAACACATTCGATCAGTTCAGAACGACCATTGCTGGAGACAGCTCCCCATACCATTACAGAAATTCCGCCATGTTTCACAGTTGGTTGGAGTTGTTTCAAATCAAATTCTTGATTGAGAAGCTTCCAGACCCAAACACGTCCATTGTCTGAAAATAATGCAAATCTGGATTCATCTGAGAAAATCACTCTATCCCAAAATGAACTGGATTTTGTGACATCTCCTTAGACCATTTCTTTCTTTTCATGATATTAAATGGTTGAAGGAAAAGTTTCCTTCTAGCTGCTCGTCCATAATACCCACACTTTAATTAAAACCCTTCATTCAATAGTACTGTATACAAACTCTATACTTGGATTTTACTCACAAGGTATTGGAATCTTATATGTATACCATTCTGCCTAAATAATGGATCTACAAATGCAATATCCCTGCATATCTCACATCTATTTTCATTCCTCCATTTCACTCTCTATTTCGTATTATCTTATCTAAATTGATTAACCATTTTCTCACACTGTCTCCGATGAAGGGATATAATAAATATCCTGGAAACAGCTGTAACACCTTCTATTCTTAAATGTTCTAAAATCTTCACAGCCTTGGTTTTTTTTATCTCATTCTGCAAAATTTTTTTTATATACTCTTTACTCTTTTACTCTTTTACTTGTTTCAGTCATTTGACTGTGGCCATGCTGGAGCACCGCCTTTTGTCGAGCAAATCGACCCAAAGACTTATTCTTTCTCAGCCTAGTTCTTATTCTATCGGTCTCTTTTACCGAACCGCTAAGTTACGGGGACGTAAACACACCAACTTCGGTTGTCAAGCGATGCTGGGGGTGGTGGCAAACACAGACACAAACATATACACATACATACATACATACATACATACATACATACATACATACATACATACATATATATATATATATATATATA
>NC_068988.1:86711929-86715051 GCF_001194135.2 Octopus bimaculoides
AAAAAAAGAATTAGCAGTAAGAAGAAAGTGAGACAAAAAGAAAGAGACAGATACGTAAATAAGCTAAAAAAAAAAAAGAAGAGAGACAGAAACGAGACGAAACGAATGAAAGATGAACGAAACAAAGAAGAAAAGGAAGAAAGATGTTAGCTGGAAGAAAATTAAGACTGATAAAAGGTATTAGTAAACTAATTAAATAGGAGCAAAGTATTAATTAGCATAATGTAATAAGTAATAATATAATAAGTAATTACTGAATGAGTCAGACGGATGTAAATGGGAAAAGGTAAAATAAGGGTGAAGGAAGGAAAAAGCTAAAAGGAAAGAAGAAATGATAGAAAGAAAGAAGAGCAAACGATAGAAAGAAAGAAGAAAAAAAACAAAAGATAGAAAGAAAAAGAAAGAATATTAATGATAAATAAATATTTGATTAAAATAAAGCAAATATAGATATTAATGCTTAAAACTACTTGATCAATAAATGATCAATCAATGTAGTATAATTATAGCCAGCTGTCATTAGCGAGAGAGTGGGGTGTAGTAAGATGTACCATACAGTCACTAATTTATTCAGGTGCTTGTGAAGTTACGGAGAGACTTCGATACATTTCCAACCCTCACATCTTTGATCTAGTGCATGGGTCACCAAACTACGGCCCGCGGACTGGATCCGGCCCGTAACGTCAATTTGTCCGGCCTCCCGACGTATGCTGAAAATGATAATAAACATGCTTTTACACTGCTTCTTACACTTCTTAGATTACGCATGTCGTATGTATACTAAGTCAGTCACTTCACACACTACGTATTTCACGCGCCATAATAATTACTACAGTACATCACGTGTGCCTCGGGCTAATCAGTTATTAGTGATTGCAATTAAAACGAGAATATCTGACGCCAAGGCCTAAGACTGCTTTTGCTTTTTCTTCACCCATCGCTATGGCTACTAAGAAGAGAAAAAGTTGATGATGAAATGATGAATGTCACATTTCCAATAAAGAATGGGGAGAAAAGTACTTCTTTGGGGAAACAAACGACCAGAAAGCTAATTGCCTGATATGGAAGGAAAGTGTTGCTGTTATGAAAGAGTACAATATTCGTTGTCACTACGAAGCAAAACATCTCTCAATAAATTCTAAATATTCTGGAAAATTGCGGTCCGAGAAATTTGAATCTATGAAACGTAGTTTGGAATCTCAAAGGAATTTCTTAACGAAAAAGTTTGTTGAAAATGAATTTATCACTCGTGTAAGCTGAAAATAGTGAATAAGTTGGCAAAGCGAGGAAAACCATTTACTGACGGAAACTTTATAAAAGAGTGCATGATGGAAGCAGCAAATGACTTGTGTCCTGAAAAAGCTAACATGTTTGTATCAGCCTTTCGGGAAGTTTAGTTGTGCGGATAATAGAACTTGGAGAGAATATACAGTTATAGATACACGAGAAAGCTAAGAACTTTTTGTGGTATTTATTCTTTTGCAATGGATGAGTCTATTGATCTCTCTAGTACGTCAAAGCTTCTTGTGCTCATTCGTGGCATTAATTGCAACTTTGTGATTATAGAAGAAATGGCATCCGTTTGCAGTATACATGGAACAACAACTGGAGAAGATATTTTCAGAGAGGTGTAGAGAACTTTGCAAAACTATATAACCTTCAGTGGAATCAGCTTCGGTGTGTTACAGTCGATGGAGGAAAAAACATGGCAGGAGTGAGGAAGGGTGTGGTCGGGTGAATCCAGACCAAGTTAGAGGAGCTTCAACTTCCGAAAGCTCAGCTTATACACTGCATTATACATCAGCAAGCACTCTGTGGAAAACACTTAGATATTTCTTGTGTAGTAAAACCGGTTACAACTGTGAACTTTATTCGGAATCATGGGCTTAATCACCGATAGCTCCAGACTTTCCTTGAAGAAATGGATTCTAATTTCTGTGACTTGCCTTACTACACAGAAGTGAGATAGCTCAGTTTTGTTTTTATAAGCTCCGAAGAGAAATAGATGTTTTTTTCACCGAAAAGAATAGAGCTGATTCACAGCTGTCAGATCCATCATGGTTAACAAAGTTGTCGTTTTTAGTCGACGTCACTTCTCATATGAATGAATTGAACTTAAAACTGCAGGGAAAGAATAACTTTATCTGTGATCTCTACAGAATTATGACAGTATTTCGGGGGAAAGCTATCATTGTTTGAAGCACAACTTGAAAGAGGAAACTACTCTCATTTTTCAGTGTTTTCAAGAGTTGTGCACAGAAAATGTGGAACATGTTAACCTCGAGCTTCAAATTAAAATTATTCGGGTCTTAAATAAGCATCTTTCTCAAAGATTTTCAGAGCTTGACAGAATTGAGAAGGAAATTCTTTTGTTTGAGAATCCATTTGGCTGTTATCTTGATAACATGCCAACTGAACTACAATTGGAGCTTATTGACTTATATAATATGTTTATTGCTTTTATTATTTTGTGTATTTTATGTATTGATAAATAAATAGGATGACTGTCTTTATTTTTTTGTGTGCATTCAGTGTATTCTATATTGTACTGAATTGAACAAAATATTTATCCGCGCTTGGCATTCTTTTAGCTATATCTGGCCCACAATGATAAAAGTTTGGTGACCTCTGATCTAGTGGAATATCGAACAGGGGGACAGAGTTGCACCGACGCTCGGATGGTGCCCATTTATAGGTGAATGGACTGGGGTATAGGAAATGGTATACCTTGTTCAAGGATACGAAGTGCCTTTCGGTTGAAGAACTGAACGCAAGACCATAACGATTAGGAGCAGAGAAAATCTCGAAGTACTAAAGTATGTAATTTCACAATGCAATCAATCGTTAAATGAAACAGTATGAAAGGAAGGAAGGAAGAAAGGAAGGAAGAAAGGAAGGAAGGAAAATAAGAAAGTAAAAAGAAGAGAGAAAAGAAGGAAAGAAGAAAGATGGAAAGAAAGAAAACTGGAAAGAAAAAGAATGAATGACTGAAAACTAAAGACACACACACACACACATACACACACACACACATACATACACACATAAACACATACACATACACACACACACACACATACACACACACACACATACATACACACATAAACACATACACATAC
>NC_068988.1:86715577-86716637 GCF_001194135.2 Octopus bimaculoides
TATTTCATCCGGTTTAATCGTAATTTATACGCATATATTGTTTATATAATAAATTACGCTGTGCGTATCTATGTGTGTAACAATTTTAGAGTTCGGATTCTAGAGTTAGGGTTAGTTTTAGGGTTAGGGTTAGGGTTAACAGTCTAATTAGGGTTAGGGTTAGGGTTAGGGGATTAATACAATATACACCGTTACAGCGCTAACTGTTTTCAACTGAATAGACGTCAGTGATTAGTAGAAATTATCGAAATAAGACAATTTTTTACATGAAATAAATTCGAATACAAAAATATTTTTCTGTTCTATAACACAAAATAGATAAGTATACGAAGTTTGAAAGTCTTTCCGTACCAAAAACACTACATAAAACATAATTGAAAACTGGCGCCCCCGTTTTAAAATAGATCCCAAGAACCTTAACAAGTAAATAAGAAAAAATGTTTGTGATGTGAAACAGATGCATAGACCGAAAGACAAATAAAGACCGAGCTAATAAAATTTTAGACAAGAACCATTGAAAAACAAAGCGGATCTAATTAGTTGGTGAAGAAAATGTCCAAATATTGTTTTAAATTTAGGTACAAGGCCAGCAATTTTTATGAGGAGATGGTGAATAGTTTACATCGACAATAACTTATCTTATTTTATCGACTCTGGAAGGATAAAATGCAAAATCGACGTTGGCGAAATTTGAACTCAGAACATGAAGATCCGAAAGCAATGCTGCAAACATTTCGTCCGGCAGGGTAACAATTCTGCCGATTCGTCGCCTAAGCAATTGTATATATATATTAGTAACTCATATTGTTTTAATCATTACTTTGACGGTGCGCACGGGGATAACTCCGAACATGTTTCAGTCTGATTAGTATGCCATCAAAAATAATATAGTTTTCACTGTATACGCCGAATCACTGATGGGAGAGTCAGCCAGTAAATTTACAAGGGAGGATATTAGAGAGGAATGGCAGAATTATTTAGAGAAGATATAACTCGGGAGTCAATTTGCTTCAGAGACAGTAGTAAAGTTAGTGCTGATATATATATATATATATATATA